>NC_133660.1:150794784-151094784 GCF_037893015.1 Macrotis lagotis | reverse complement strand
TGTAATGGATCTCTGAGATCCTCTACATTAGTTTTTCAATAGTTATTTTTAGACATAACAGATTTCACTTAAGGAGATCTATAACACCACTCATTTCTACATTATTTTTGACTTTTACTAGATCTCAAGGTTTTGAGCTATGTTTCATTCTGCTTTCACAGTTTTATCTGAATGAAAGCTTTCAGGATCATAAAATTAATATGATCCTTTTTTTAAAAATGGCAGGAAAAAATAGTCTTCCACCATATAATTCTAAAGTTTATTTTATTTCTATCTATTGGGCGCATCTAACCCATTTTTCTATTCAATAGATCAGTTAAAGTTTTATTAGATATTTTAAAATTATTTTTGTTTTCTTTCTCCTTAACTGAATTCACCAAATGGTCAAGTTTTTCATCCTCTTAAGAAATAAGAGAAAGATGTCAATAAAAGCAATAGAACTTTTCATAGTCTCAGAAGTAAAATTATTTATCTCACAAGTAAACTTAAGTGTTGGATTAAATTTCTAAAGATTTTCTTTCACCCTTCTAAATTCCACAATTTGCTACTTTTAAAGCAACCATCAAAATAGTTTATAAAGATATTCAATAGTTTCTTAAGGTAAAATTGTTATTTTATTGCTTCTATAAATCTTTTGATTTTTAATTAATTGCTCATAAGTTACCATGAATCCTGAGATCCTTGTCTTAGCAGACAAACTGAACAGACAATTTCTTGATGTCATAATGAGACTTTATCAAAGTGCAATTAAAATTTAAGAAGTCCAACAGCTCAAATCTCTAAAAATAAAAAAGTGTACAAATAAATGTGGAATTAGATGAAATTTAGGGCAGTTTTGAAACTTACCAAAAAAATGTGGTAGGCCTAGAATAAATAGTATTATCTATTGGTTTTGAAAACTTCTTGAAAATCAGGGAAAATATCAAACAATTTAACAATTGTGATACATGGTTTCATTTCATTCTTTTTTTTTCAGTCTTTACCTGTCAATTTGGAAAATGTTGAATGAAGACTCTTGAAAGAGAAAGGAAGCAGGGAGGGAATGGAAATGGAGAGGTACTAGTAATGTCAGAATGTTACACAAAGATTCCCTCACCAGGGCTCTCCAGGAAGCCAGACAGCATCCAGGCAGAGGAGAAAGACAAATGACAGGAATGTTCAAAGAAATGGATGGAAACAAGCAAAGACAAAGTGTCTGTGTGGGGAGCAGAGAGAGAATACAATCAGAAGACTGAATTTTTGATGCCTTAAATGAGGGAAGAAAAATAGACTGGTGAGTTTTCAATTATCCAGCTTAATTTTTTTTTAAAGTTCTGTTAAATAAGAAATTTCAAGATCTTAGAGGCATCATTTTTTCCCTTTTCTCTTGGCCACAAGCAACTATCATAAAAAAGTAAATAATGTTTGTATGTGTATATGTGTGTGTGCTTTTCTTCAGCACTCTATGTTGTCATCCCTCTCGCCCCCCATCAATTTTTTATTTGGTTCATAAAAGTGACCAATTTGAAAGAAATGTGTTGGAGTTTGTCACATATAAGAGGAGAAAAAGATAAGAAAATGATCTGAAAGAGAAGTAAATAAAATGTAAACTGACTTAATGAACTATAAAAAGAAGAAAACTAGAAATGAAGATCAATAATTACAAGACAACAGATGATACCCATATATATGTGTTTGTGTGTGTATGTGTATATGAAGTGTTTTATCTTCAAGGAAATTCATTCTTTTATGTTTTCTAGACTTTTTCCTTTCTAAGATAATCAAGTATATAATATTTGTCATAACTCAGAGGAAATGTGGGCATCACCATAATAATCTTAGTTTCAATGAATCATGAAACAGGAACCTGAAGGTGTTTCAGAGACCATTTAATAATTTACCCCACTACATTATATAGTTGTAAAATTTGGTTAAGAAGAGGTTAAATGACTTCTTCCAAGGGCATAGATTTAAAACTAGCCATAAAGGACCTTAAAGTTGATATATCAGAATCCTAATGCTTTGCATATGTGGAAAATGAAACCTAGAAAAGTTAATGACTTGTCCAATGTCACACAGGTCATAAAAACTAGAAGGTAAAATTTGAACCCAGCTCCTCTGAATTCAGAGCCAGTTGTCTTCAACTAGCAATAATCAAAGAGAGCTGGCCTTGGAGGTAAGAACTATTGGATTCAAATTTATTTTCAAGTGTCCAACCTATACAAATCTTCTTAATCTCTCTGTGTCTCAGGCAACACAAAAATATGCAATGGAAAGGGAGTTTTGAATGGGTGGTTCCTCAGGACTATTAGATGTAAGGGAGTGTTGTGTGTGGGGGAGTACTGTAAACTTTCATCACCTGGAGTCCTGGAGCTTGGGAGAACTGTTTTACTGGCTGATTGGAGAGTGCCAGGGGAGCGGGAGTGGACCAGTGACTGGGGAGGATATTTAAGCACTTGTATTTTGGTAAATAAATGGAGATCTTAGAGATAAAGGAGATCTAGGAGTACTTGAAGATCGTGGAGAACTAGGAGAACTTTAAGGAGAATTTGTCATCCTTGTCTCCCTTGTCTCCTGCCCCTTCAATGTTCACTTGCGTAAGGATAAGCTAGCTGGCAGGAACCTAACACATCCTGAGCAGTTAGTCTAACAGGAACATATCAGAAACTGTCAAACAAAAGAAAAATTAGATCTAGAGAAAAGAAAAAAGAAATTCGTGGATAAGCAAAGTGCTATATAGCAGAAAATAAAGATTATGACCAAAAAACCATACTTGCCTCAGTCTGAGCTCCATATTATATTATACAAAAGAACATTTGAATAGTAACATCTAACCCCCCAAAAATTACTGTCCAATCCTCTACTCAACTATACCTATTTTCTAGAACATATATGGTATTAAACTGCAATGTTGATGACTTTTTTCTATACAGCAATATGTTGAGTTTTTTTAATATCTTAGCATACAATTTACTTAATCAATGCCTGTCTCTCAATATATTGCAGTGGTCAAAGTGATAAAACTGATGTCAGAGCTAGTTTCAAACTTTATCTCAATAATTTCCTATTAAACTTTGTGAATATGAGTAAATTGCATAATCTCTTAGAAGCTATGATCTCTAAAAAGGGGATGGTAATACTTGTAATCACTACCTAATGAAGCTATTGTGAGGAAAGTACCTTGCACATCTTAAAAACCAAGTTAAATTTGAATTGTTATTCTTTATAATTTTGTTCAATTTCATCCTTTTCTTTCCTTCTCCTGCAGAAACCTAAGTGCAGATTTTAAAAAAGTGAATAAGATTTTGCCATTCTGACCATGATGATTTAGGGACAAAAATAATATTTTTAAGCAAGTTTACACACAGATGAACAGCAATAAAATTGGAAACTATTAGAAAAATTATGAAGATTGAAAAGAACATTTTTCAAGTTGTAAACATGTCCTAAAGTAGTAGGGAGAAAGAGAGTAATCTAATTCCTATGATTGCACATTTTCTTGTGTTCTTTTAAGTATACACATAACTATAGCTATAAATTTTATATTCACGTACACATTTATATATATATATGTATATATATATATATATATATAATTCTAAGTTGACATCCTTCAGAGGTTATTACCTCAAATATAAAATATAAATTCAATTAATTTTAAAGAACATATATGTAAATTATATATTATAAAAGACATGTAAAAAGCATATAGATTAGGAGGAAGAGGAAATATTATGAAAAGAACATATAAAGTATTTCTAAATTAACATATATGTATTTTTATATGTATATATGCAGAGAATTGATCATATATATATTTATCTTTGAGTGTCCATGATGTATATAGAAAAACAAAAAACACATATACTTGTATATTTAGCACATTTTTACAATAACTGAGCAAATTCAAATTGTTATTCTCCCATAGATGCTCTACTTGTTTGCTTATGTCTATTGCCAGTGAGATAACAATTGCTTTCTTAAATTCTAGCCCTTAATATCATGATATCCTTTTTTCCCTCACTCTCTAACCTTCGATTTTCAAAAAGATAAGAAAAAAGTGGAAATGTTATACTATTTTTTGTTTCATAAGCATTTGGAACTGAAAGCTTTCATGGCAGATAATCTTTCATTTATTGAACCCCACAGAAAATATTTTAACAAAAAATAGGGTTTTGTGTTTGCCTACTTACTTGGACACCAGACAAGAAGAGAACAAATCTGTGATAGCTGGCCTTGGAGTCAGGAACTGGGTTCAATTCTTACCTCAAATGGCTGACATATACCCTTTCCCCAATTTTCTAATGAAGTGTACTTCTATTGCAAGGACAAGACCTAAATTTTTTGTATGCTACAATTTGAGCACACCACTAATTCAATACTAAACTGGTAACAGGGAATATAAAAGAATCTACCCTTCACATTTCATTCATTTCAGTTTCTATCCCAATCAGCCCTTTTTCTTTTTCTAAGGGATTCAAATTCTGACAGATAGCCTAAGATTTCTAGTCAAACTATTTCTAAAATACTATGAAGAATTGTTCTACACATTCTTTTCCTTGCTTTTCCTTTAAAGAAAATAAAATTTTAATATTTTTACCTTTTATCTTTTTATCTTCACCTAAAATCCATATCAAAAATTGAAGTCATGAAACTAATGTACCCTGATTTTTCTGTTTATGAAATATCTTGAATATTCTCCCAGTTAATCTAAGATAGATTTGACTCTATCCTGTTTTTCATTCCCCTTAAAATCTACAATTATTCTACCTTGCATTGTTGCTCTTAAACCAAACTTTTTTCTCTAACATCTATCATCATTGCACATTTCCACAATTCCTTCAAAGTCCAAACTCTCTGACCTTCCCTAAAGAAATTTCCCATGAATAATTTCATTGCAATAAACTCTGTCCTTTTCATTTTTCAGTATCCAAAAATATAGTCCCTATAATACTATCACATATTTGTTTACATTTTACCTTGAAAAATTTCTATAATTTTTTATATATTTGTATATGTTCATTCCTTATCTCCCTTTCTAAAATATTTGTTCCTTCAGGGGAAGAAAGCTAATTCTTTGACAAATTTGACATTTGACATTAAAAATGCTTACTGTGAGACAGACCTGAATTAAGATTCTAAATCACAGATTTTCATGCTCATTATTAGTTGAACAAATAAATGTATGAATAAATGAAAAACTATAAGTTATGTGGAAAACAAGATAATCTTATTTAATCTAGATCATTTTAAAATTGCTTAAACAATAATAAATAATTTTCAAGAATATATTTACAATTATTAGTATTATTCAGTAAAAATAAATGTTAGAAAGCAAAACTGACTCTTTAAAATTGTGCTTGAATAATTTATAAGCTTAAAATTCTTAAAGTAGTAGAAAAACTCAAAAACTAAGTGTATTTTAACATCATTAAGTAAACTTTAAAATATATCTGTCTTTAATCTGGAAATGAATCTACCAACAAACCATAAATTTAGGTACATTGTTCCTGGCTGCCTTCAGTAATTTTTGGCTTAGAGTTCAAAGATTCTTATGCTTTGAGATGATGAAACAATATGTTCATTGGCCACCAAGCAGGAATTTTTGATGATATAGTGGAATAAAAAGAATTGACTTTGCCCTTGACTCTCTCTTCTTTCTGCTCTGCTCTATGGCAAATAACTCTCTTTCACTGAACTTTTTATGAATGAATAGTAAAGGAAAGGGAGTTTTTTTGATACCCAAGAGAGTAAGGTGACTGTAACTGACTAACAGCATTGAACAAAGGACTCAAGAAGCCCTTTGATCCTGAGTCTTGCATTCCCTTTCTTCATTTTTTGTTTTGTTTTGTTCTTTTCCTGAGTGACAAATCATCCATCTTAAGATCAAAGTTATAGCAATGGAAGTGACCATGGTGCTTGAAAGGTGTAGAGGTTCTGGGACAATGAGATGGAGCTGGTAGGGAGTGGGGGAAGTTCCTTCTTTAGAGAAGACAACTGCCAACCAAAGGAAGAGATTACAGGACTATGAACTCTGATGGAATTCGTTGCTAAAAATGAAATGAAATTAAGACTACTCAGCAGTTCTTCATATTCTGAAAAAGTTTAAGTATTAACCTCCCCAAATTATAGCAATAGATATGGATTTTTAATGAATCCTGTTCTAAAGTTTTGTTTTGCCTTTGTGCATTTGAGGGTTTTTGTGTTTAGAATTTCTTTTCTCTATAGGAAATAAGCAGCTGTCATGTTTTGATTAATACTGCATATTGTGAACTCTTCTACTCCCCTTTCCCTTTTTCATAGCACTTGCCTAATCCACAGAAGGATACTTCTGAATTTGAGAATGAACGTGGAATGCCCCAGACCCTAGGACACAGCAATAATTTTAATTGTTAGCTATTTGCCAGGCAAATATAGTTTAATTTCAAGGAACACATTTTTATACAGACCTATAAAACCTTTTTAGCTAAATTTAAGTTCATAAAATTTATTTATAAAGTATAGTAAGAGTAACCCATCAAAGAATAAACTATGTCTTATGTACAAATATTCATCCCATTAAAATTTTCAAACCAGGATGGATACAATTAGAATCAATAATTTTAAAATCAGAAATTATCAATCAACTTTGCATTAGAACTAAAAGAGATCTAATCTGAATTCAAAACAACTAAAAATAAAAAAGAACAAAAACTTACATGCTCTGTGAAATTTGGTTTTAATATCACGGAGTGTAGATGTTGAAGACACCTGAAGTTTAGAAAAAGAGGAAGAAAACACATTTTTACTAAATGTTCTTAATAATTACTTAGTTTGGACTAGAATGATAATGCTTTAGTGACTTCAACAGGGTGACATTGTCAGTATTTCACAGAGTTTTTACTTTTGGTAAAGACATCACTAATGACCATTTTCTTTTAAATTGAGTTCACTTAGCATTTATCTCCATTTCATCATTATTTAGCATAGACTGTTTACTAGATTCTGACTCCTAGATATGATTTTGTATATTTCTTCTACATGCAAAGTTCCCATTTTGGCTTACTTTTAGACTGTGTAAAGCAGATTGAAATCAGGACCAGTGTTGCAAATCAGAACTGTTTGTGCAGAGGTGTAGAAGTAGTGCCTATGGATGAATGAGATTTGTATTCTTTTAAACTTTTTTGTCACTAGGAGTAAGTCAACCAGATAATTGTAATCTATTTATATTCTTTATGGTGTGCAAGATGATTGCTAAGTGGATATGTTTCAAGGGAAACATCTATTACTAATATAATGTTGACTTTTGCTCCTCGGAAGATAGATAATGCAATTAGTCATTATAAAATCTGTTTTTTTTTTTTCCAACAGTTTCTCCTGAATCCGACTATGCCATTTGTTTATTTGTTTGTTCTTTATTGTCAAAGCTCTTTTTCATGAAAAACAAATAAGAGGACAGATGAACTACAATTTAGAATATAACCTACCTAACTTTTACCAATATCTTTAAAAATAGATTGAATCATAATTTTTTAGTTCTATTGAATAAATAGGATCAAGTTTCATTCAACAACTTTTACCAATTTCCTCTGAGATATATTTATTAGGTGAAGAACAAGAATGATAAATATTTGAATTGATGAATTAGGAAAAACAATATAAAACCCCCATTAGGATAAACCTTTGACCACTCATGTCTTAAAACTGAATAATATTTTTTCCTATGAAAATAAAGTTGTTTTGGAATAAGGCAATTGTATTGTGTTTGTATGAACTAATATATTTATAATGATCAAATCATTGCATTTTATTCTTAATAACAGTCTGACTATAGCAAATTTGAATCCATGCTAATAGACTATGACATTATTTAACCTTTTTTTTAATAAATGTGAATTGTACAATATAAAATTTTATTTTCACCATTTCAAAATTATTTCTAACATGGATTTAGACTGAAATGCCATGATATTCTAGTAAAGAGAGAGAAGTGAAATGGTGAACTCATATTAAGTTCTCAAAGAGTGAAACAACTAAGAATGAAAACAAAATGTTGTTCATTCATGCACCTAGTTCAAATAATTTAAAACTAACCAATTGATAAAACTGTTCTATTTGAAAAATTTCACTAAAAACTTACCCTTCTATGTCACTAATAAATAGTTATTCCTTAGTCCTTGTGAACAACTTTGATAATCGCAAGGTGAATCCTAGGTATTTGGTTCTAAATCAGAAATTTTCTCCCTCCCTACAATTGGCAACTTTCTAGACACACCCTCTGGCTTCACAGAAGTCATTGCTTAACTACAATAGTGGACACTACACAAGCAAATCTCACATGTGTCTATCAGTTTCCAAACATTTTTGCCTTACTACTATTCTGTCCTCTAACCTAAACTACTTCAAACATTTTTAACCATTTTTGAATCATTAGTAATGAACATGATATGATGGGATTTTTTTGTAAATGAACTTAGATAAACAAAATATTTTTTTTATTTTAATGGCATTTCTAAACAGTTTTCTTCAAGATCAATATACAAAATCAAGATTTCATAAAACTAGAGAGTTATGAAAAGCAAGGAAACATGGAGTTCAGTCAAAATCATCTAATGCCAAATACCTGTTATTATCAGTGTTTCTGTCATATGGAGAGATTCTTGTTGTTAACCATTTCATTTGTATTCTAATTTCATCACTGCATTTGGTATTTTCTTTGCAAAGATCCTGAAAACATTTGCTATTTCCTTCTCTGATTCATTTTACAGATTAATTACTGAGGCAGAATTAAGTGACTTGTCCAAGTTAATACAACTAATAAATAGCTCAGGCCAGATTTGAATTTAGGGAGATAAATCTTCCTGATTTTAGTCCTAGCACTCTAACCACTGTGAAACATAATTCTTCATGTGGAGAAATACACCACAACAAAATTTAAATCACTGTTTATTTGAATAGCTAATCTCATGTCAACATAATTGTTAAAATAAGTAGGTCATCAACTATTTTGAAAGAGAGTCTCTGAGATCATTGGAGAGTATGGGTGAAAAAAGAAAATATAATTCCATTGAAATGAATTCAACATGCTTTTAAACACAATGTCATTTTAATTTTACAGAAAATGGGTTTCATAGCAAGGAAGCATGGTAAAGCAGACAGAATTCTGAATTTGAAATCAGAAGACCTGAGTTCCCATCATGAAGCTAACATTTATTTCTTTGTGACCTTAAATATGTCATTTAATCTCTTGGCCTCTTTTTCTTCATATGAAATGAGGGAAATAAACTAGATAAAGTTGAAGATTCCTTCTATCTGGATTGAAGTGGACCTGGCCAAAACCACTCAAATATTTGTTTTGACCATTTGCACCTCAGTGAACAGTATAAAAAATGCTTGATTTATTATTCTGTTAATTATTCAGTCTTAAGAAAGATTTACAATTGTTTACTAAATTTTTCTTTTAGTATTAATAAAGGAGTAAACAAAAACCACTCTCCCCCAAAACATTGAACCTGCCTCTCTAATCTGGCTTTTTCTGTTATGTTTATGTGAATACAAGTTTCTTATTTATATTGAAATCCTACAAAGAGAGGGATGGGAGAGAAAGACACAGAAACGATGAGAGAGAGAGAGAGAGAGAGAGAGAGAGAGAGAGAGAGAGAGAGAGAGAGAGAGACAGAAAAGAATGAGAGAGAAGAAACATGGACAGAGGGGAAGAGAGAGAGAGAGAGAGAGA
This sequence comes from Macrotis lagotis, assembly GCF_037893015.1. Classification (NCBI taxonomy): domain Eukaryota; kingdom Metazoa; phylum Chordata; class Mammalia; order Peramelemorphia; family Peramelidae; genus Macrotis; species Macrotis lagotis. The sequence continues at coordinate 151,085,090 of NC_133660.1, read as the reverse complement.
GAGAGAGAGAGAGAGAGAGAGAGAGAGAGAGAGAAATACAAATAAAACAAAGCATATATTAAGCATGTACCATGACCTAAACACTCTGCTGAGTAATAGAAATATAATTACAGGGAAGCAAAATAATCCTAAACTCAAAAAGCTTACACTCTAATGGGAGTAAAACAATTCATGAAGGAGCAATGGCATGGCAAAGCTTGGTATCTGATAGACTGTAAGTGGGTGGAAGCCTAATTCATGGAAAAATAAGGTCAACACTTTGATAAGAAAGTGGAAGCTGTTTCTAGTAGTAGAGTGCTATTTATTTCCAAAAGGGATACTGGTGGGGCAGTATGATTTGAAGCTGGTGGCAGGGCCAGCTCAAATGCCACCTGTTTCATGAAGCCTTTTTTAATTCCCCCAGAAGGAAGGAATCATTCTCCCCATTTATTCCTGTAACTTTACACCCATGTCATATGCAAGGCCCTTGTCCCACTGCTTCACACTTTAAACATGAGTATATTTCTCACTTCTCTCTACTGGATTATAAACTCACCAAGGACAATGCCCATGTCCTGACTCCCTTTGTATCCCTAAATTTAATTACACCCAGCCCTGTGACTTATGAACAGTAGCAGTTCAATAACTATTTGTTGACTTACTGACAAAGCCCTGAAAGATCCTGGATCTTGGGTCATCCTTGTCTCCCCATAAGCCACTTAAAATTTTGACATTTAAACATTCTCCCAACACCTCTTCCTGATGCTCGCTTCATGTCAAAGCTTGTCACTTCATGAAAGCTGGAGTGTGTCATTCCTCATAGCTCTGCCTGTCAGCTCTGGAGAGTGTTTTACATTCACAGCTGGGGGACCAGAAGTGAACTGGAAGCTGCCACCTCCAAATGAGAGCAGCCCAAAAGAATCTGCTTGGACTGGAGTTTGCTCAAATCAGCAGTCTAGCAGGAGTTTCCTATCAAGTTATTCTGTTTTTAGTTCATGACATTTTTCTGTCTCCTACACATCTTCTGCTTAAGCTTTTTCTTGTCTGAAAATTTTAAAGATCTATACAATAAGTCTGGAAGGTTAAGCAGAGTTATCTAACTATCTAACTTTCAAAAAAAAGAACACTTTCTTCAGTGAGATTTCTTGGGAGAAGGGAAGTTCTTTTAAACATTCTAATCAATTTTGAAAATGATAGCATCCAGTAATGCAAACCAAAAATAGCATTGGCTTTGTAGTCTACACATCAGGATTCAAGCCCTTCTTTGTCAAATATTTCTAATCTTCTAATTTATATATGGATGAAAGTTTCATAGGTGATAGGGACTGGACTTTTGATTATCTTGATTCTGAGAACTCCTTTGAGAAAACTCCCTCTCATTCATATAAACTGCCAGTATCTCTGTAATTTATAATCTTAGAGACTTGTCTGTTACATAGAGATTGTCAGTCAAAAAGAATTTATCAAGTTCTTACTATATTCCATAGCCTGTGGTCTGGGAATAAAAAGAAAGGCAGAAAAACAGTCCTTGCATCCAAGAAACTCATATTCTGTTGGGGGAGATGACATGTAAATAACCAGAATCATATGAGATGTATACAAAGTAGATGGTAGGCAATCTCTGACAGAAAGTAGGAATGGGATTGAAGGACTCCTGCAGAGAGTTAAAATTTGACCCGAGTCTTGAAGCAAATAAGGGGTGGCAAAAGATGGGGGGAAAGTGTCAGAGAATTCTAGACATGGGGCTGTGGACACAAGACTATATTAAGTGTGCTAACATTTCTTTTTCATAGAGGAAGCAGACAGTGGAGTAGCACATTGACTACCCAATCATTAGGATTTCTGTAGCACAGAGCTGCTTAATATACAAGTGACGCTTTGTGAAGTAAACTTTAGCTGAGCTTGGAGATGCCTAGAATTGTGGAGAGTAGTCTCAAACAGATCAGAGAGAAAAGCAAGCATCTTCCTTTCTGACTTATGAAAAAAGTAGCAAATATCCTGCTTTTTGGTTTATTGTGTTTAGAGATATCTTCCCCCTAGACCCCCAATTCCAGCCTGATTTTCCAATTTGTATTTATCCCATAATATCTACTTAACCCTAAATATCTCAAATATGTGTAAAAACCTCACTCTTTTCCTACTCCCCTTTCATTAGCTGAGAACTCGTCTCTCCCTTCCACCTTGCAAGTTTCTCATACATAATCTTTGTAAACTGTTTCAGAATATAGCATTCCAGTACCCTTTTGAACCTGGGTTTCTTCCATTTTAGCAATTAACAAGTTAACAGGGAAAAACCAGAGAAGATATACACAGTTTAAAAGATTGCAAGTATGTATGACTGGCAAGATAATGGAACTTTTCACATTGTGAAAAAATTAAGAAAGGATAGTTTGGGGAAAAAATAAGATCTTCTGTTTTTGACATATTGAATTTGAGATGCCTATGAGACATATTTAGTATTATGTATTTGTATGTGGGTGTATATATAAACATATATGCATGCATATGCAAAACTATATTATGGAAATATCTTTTTAGAGATAATAATTACACCCATTGGGGATGATGAGAAACACGATTTAGTGTAACTAGAAAAGAAGACTCAGTGCAGTGTCTTAGGGGAGACTCGTGCTTTATATTCATGACATAGAGATAAAGTTATCATGCATCCAAAATATCAGAAGTGAAATGTGAACCTATGTTTTCTTAGCACTATCCATCATTTCATATTGTCTTAAGAAGAGATTTGACAAGTGATTAAATATTGTGTTTTGTGATGAGAAAGATTAAACAGTCAATAATCATTCTGAAGTTGTAAACAAGCAATTAGAAGAATGATGGTGCATTGGCAAAGGCAGAGAAACTAGAAAGAAGGGTAAGCTTATAGAAAAAGATGTTTTTTTGGTTTGAGCCTCATTTGAAATGATTAGGGGTTAACTAGTCGAAGAAACCAAGTTACCAGAAATTATGGAAAAATAGTTATTGTTAAGTTAGAAGCCAAAAACCCAAGTAGAAATGTTTTTTAAAGTAGTGAGTATATTGTCTAAAGAAAAATAATAAGTTGACCTTATATTGTATTTGTATTTTTTGTCAAACCTTTCCCAATTACATTTCAATCTGGTTGCAGTCACCCTGAGTAGTTAGCGCCTTGCATAAAAGTGAATTTGACACCTCTGGGACAATTAGAGATATTTACTTTAGTTTAGAGAAAACTGAAGATAAGCCTGGAAGTGATAGAATCAGATATCTGAAGGACTGTCAGGTGGGCGACACATTGCATTGATGTGCTTTGTCCCTAATACTTGGCAGTTGCTGAGAGGTAAATTTAGTCTTAAGCTAAGGAAAAATTCCATAAATTACAGATATACAAAAGGAAAATGAACTTTTTATTTTTTTCTAAAGAGAATAGCTTTCCTTCAGCAAAAGCCAGATAATTGCTTATTTGGTTTGTCACAGAAGACTTTCTTGTTCACCTCTAAATGGCCAAATAAATCTTAAGTACTTGCTGAATGAATTAAAGGGCTTTTGTGGACCTTTTCAACTCAGAAATTCTTCAACCTTTGAAAAAACAAAAAAAGGGTTTTTTTAAAACTAGAATTCTATGTGTCTATCTCTGTTACTGTTTTCTCAGTCAGTTACTGAATACTTTTTTATTCTGCACACAAAAACACTTATGACCTTGTCTATAGGTTCATCAGTGATTTCACCACAAGTGTGTGACTTCTCACAATAAAACATAGGGAGGGCAAAAGAACTGGTCATTTTAGTTCAGTCTCAGGAACACAAAGCAGGTTCTTTCAACATGTCTGTTTCAAGTGAACAGACTTCAAGATAGTTTAAAAAAGTAGTGAGAATCACAGAGAGACTGAGGTAAGAGAATTAAACTGCAGAGAGCCCTACCAACAAAAGCAAATGGTAGGATAACTGGAGCTGCCCATTTTTAGTATAGAAGCAGAATTCGAATAAGGGGATTGGTGCCTTTTATCTCTGGAATTCTTCTAACTATGGATCTGACTTCAACAGAATATTTCTGAAATCCCTCCCAGCAAATTTAGCCTTGTTTCCCTGCTCTTCCTTAATTCTGAGACTCTGACTATACTTGGTCAACAAGGTAAGTCAATCTTGATGTACCTAATGCAGAGACCCAAAAAGTATCTTTATTCTCCCCAGAACAACGAGAAATCAAAACTCTGTCAGGTGAATGGACCTAGTTTGAATACCTGGAGAGATTCAGTCACACCACCAATATGCTTCATTTTGACCAGAGTCACTGCTGCCTTATTTATTTTCATTACCAAGGTTTGCTACCACCTGTAGGAGTAAACTTCCTAATCATACCAAATCAAAGATATTCTACAGAAAACAACGGATAATCTTTGATGAATGTCTTATGTAGGTCCTCAAATATATCAAGTGTTATGCAACTATTAGGGTTTTTCAGGAGATTTGGAGTCTAAGTAATATGTCCTTGAACAGGTGAATTTCAGAGTAATAACATCCATGCCAATTATAATCTATCAGTCTAAGTCAGTATAGTCAGGTTCAATAGCATTTTTAGCTGCTCCAAAACTTTTTTATTCTCCAGAACATTAGAAGCAAAGTCACTATCATTCTTTACTTTGGTAGTATCCTGTCCACATTTTTACTTAATATTTTTTCAGATCATGTTCGACTTCAGATCCAACATGTATGAAATTGTTAAAGTTTATTGCTACACTAGGAAGATCATGAAATCTTATGTTGTTACCACCTTAGTAGCCTTAGAGCCATCCCTTACACTGATAGCTAGAAGTGAAAGGATAGGGGCAGCTAGGTGGCACAGTGGATAAAGCACTGACCCTGGAGTCTGGAGTACATGAGTTCAAATCTGACCTTAGGCACTTAATAATTACCTAGCTGTGTGGCCTTGGGCAAGCTACTTAACCTCATTTACCTTGCAAAAACCTAAAAAAAAAAAAGAATTGACAGGATGATGCCGTTGTTTACTGAAAGGTCAGCAATGAGGCACTCCTAGCAAAACTTTTCTTTGTAGTTCTGGAATTATAAACATCCTAAGACATGCCCAAAAGGCATTTACACAAATTCATATTTATTCGCAGTGTCACCCATCTCTAGCATCAATTTGTCAACATTCTCTTGCTTCACAAAACTCTTGTTAATAAGGTCTGGGGCACTGATGTATTCAACAGCTTCCCTTTCCCTATGAAGAGAATCTTATTGTCTTGAAGCTCTAAGACATAGATGCAAGCAAAAGCACCACTAGACATATCAGTTCACAAAAGACCTTTTGCAAGTACAGAGATCAAACTTCAATGGCACAGTTTGTAGGAGAGTCAAAGATCTTCTTTGCATGGAATCTTGAGAACATACAAATTGAGGTTTTTGGTTAGGGGATTTTTGTACTGGCCTCAGAGAAAAGAGGCCAAGGAGCCTGCTATCTCCAAGGGATAGCAGTAAATCCTTTGTGATTCTGTTCAGGAATATAATACTCTACCTGAAGATTCAAAAGAAGAAGAAACTATGGTAGGTTACTCTCTGGTGTGCAATTAAATTTCTATATACTAATTTACCATTGTACAGCTAGATGGCCCAGAGGATAGAACAACAACCCTAGAGTCAGGAAAACCTGAGTTCAAATTCCGCCTCAGTCACTTAAAAATTACCTAGCTGTGTGATCTTGGGCAAGTCACTTAACACTATTTCCTCGTAAAAGCCATCAAAAAAGTTATCTGGTATAATTTCTCTCTCACAACATTCAATTTGGATCAATGAATACCATGGAAACAATGTAAAGACTGGCAAATTGCCTTCTGTGGGGGTGGGGGAGGAAAATGAAATTAGAGGGAAAATTGTAAAACTCAAAACAAATAAAATCTTTATTGCTACACTAGGAAGATGATGAAATCTTATGTTGTTACCACCTTAGTAGCCTTAAAAAATTATTTTGGTTGCATTTTAATCATTGCAGATGATATATAAATCATGATTATACTAATCAGAAGTAAATATGGCAGAAGGGAAGACTAGTTAATTCATTTTTACAAATGAGGAACTGAGGCAACTGAGTTAAATGACTTGCCCAGGATGTTCCAGATAGTAAGTGGGTGAAGTCACATTTGAACTCAAGTTCTCCTGTAGGCAGGTCACTACATCTATTGTATCACTTAGCTGCTCATCCTTTGTTGCTGTTGTATCATTTCAGTCCTATCCTATTCTTCATGACCCCATTTTGGGAGAATCTGGAGTGGTTTGTCATTTCCTTCTCCAGTTCATTATTAAAGATGGGGAAATGAGAGAAACTGAGTTACCTAACTTGCCCAGAGTTACACAGCTAGTAAGTGTTAAGCCACATTTTATCTCAGATAAATGAATCTTCCTCATTCCAAACCCAGTGATAAATCAATTGACATCTAGCTGCTATCTATCTATCTATCTATCTATCTATCTATCTATCTATCTACACACATTTATATATGCATATACACACATTTACAAATATATTTATATTCTTATAAAGCAAATTTATTATATAAAGCAAATCCATATAAAGCCCATAAAGCATATTTAAATCCACTAAAAGCAAACACATATGTGTGTATGCATATAAAATTTCTGAAATAAATTTGAAAATAGTTAATCTTAAGTTAGATTTATTTCTAATATTTATTTCTAATATTCCTTTCCATTTTAAATACATATTTTATTTTGTAGAATTAACTGAGAAATTTTCTAAATTTTCTAATTCACTAGACAAGAACTTAGAAGTATAATTTTCAAACAATTTCACTTATTGCTTGTATTGATTTCTAAACACCTGCACTTGTTAATCATTAAAATTTTTTGTTGAATATTTTCATTCATAAGATTTAAGTTTATAGGTACTCCTTTTCCAAAAGTAAATCACACTTTCTTCATGTTCTAATAAATGTTATTCATTGTGTAATGTGGTTGAAAATTCCCCCAGTTGTTGGCTGGGTTTCTGGTGATAAGACTTTGCCTTTAGCTGGATAAGTGATAAGACTTTGCACCCAGCTGAGTGTTGACAGATCGTAGCCTGTAACTGGGCCTCCTCTTGAAGCTCTTCTAGCTTGGTAGACCTCCCAGAATTTGTGCTACACCTGCTATAGCCTTTGTGATACCCTGGTCATCTTGATGCTTTGATGAATTAACAAAATAAGACATAAATGTATGTTATATAAATTTTACAAGGGAACACATATAATGCAATCAAAAAGAACTGAACTATCAGATAATCCTTTTTTTCTTTTTGTATATATTTGAAGTTATTTATTATTTACAGCAAAAACACATAATTAGATGTCCTAAATTGTGATAGTGCATATAATGTATTGCATGTATGTATTTGTTTGTGTGTATATGTATCATTAAAAATATTTGACTATTTAACTGGTTGGTATTTTAACCCAAATCTTCCTAATTCTAAATCTAACACATTATAAATTGTGGTTAAATGAATTAATGAAATCAATTCATGAATTAATGGTTTTTGTGAAGTCATTTGTCTGGGAGATTTGATCTTTTAAGCCTGAGAAAAATTCACATAATATCTTCTGTCATTTTTATATGTAATTATATTAATGAAATGTGTTAACAAACGAACACAAAGTATAAATTTTCAATAGAAGAAAAGTTTCCATCTGTATCCTGAGAAAGAATTGTGGAGTTCGAATAAAGACCAAGGTCTATTACCTTTAAGTAAAAAAAAAAGTCTTATTATGTAATTCTGCTATTTCATACTATATATTTATTCCTTAAAGATATAATTTCTCTCTTATCACATTCAACTTAGATCAATACATACTATGGGAATGATATAGACTAGTAAACTGCCTTCTGTGGGGGGGGAGTGAGATTGGGGGAAAAATTGTAAAACTCAAAATAAATAAAACCTTTCTAAAATTAAAAAAAAGAGAGAAGAAAAATTTATAGAGGAATACAGTAATAACTCTGATGTCATCACTCACTGTGTCTGATTGATCTGTTTCCTTTTTGCAATCATACATTTTCATTGGTGATATTCTTTACCCCTGGATTCTTGAATGGTATGTATGACAGAAGATCATAAGCTCGGATAATATACGATATATATTTATAAAGCAAAAATGTCTGAATTTTTATCCCCAATCTGTAAAATAAGTGGGTTTGACTAAAGATCTTTTAATTCCTTTCTGGCTTGATACCTGCCATCCAGTGAAAATCATGAAGAGTCTCATAACCAGGTGACAAAGTTGTTTGTTTTTTTTCCATCTTTGGTATTGAATGAAATTAAGGAAAAAATTGCAAATTGGTGCTCAGCTCTAAGAAACATAAATTTTGATATTTTAGCTATAATAAAAACAGAAAGTAAAAGTTTTTCAGAGAGAATAGAGCTTGATTATGCAACTTTCACATCTATGCTTAACATATTCTTAACCAAAAAATAAGATTAATAAAAAATATGAAATAGCTAATTTTGATTACATGGAATTGAAAAGAATTTACATGAATGGAAGTATTAGTGTAGCTAGAATAGGAAGGTTAAATAGGAGGAAAATTTTTTCTTAATATAAATATCTTTGTTAATATTCTGATATCTAAGAACTTTAGGCATTTAACAAAAATTTTGTAAGTTAGACCTTTCACAATAAGAAAATGACCAAAGGAAATGAACAAAAGGGTCTCACAAACATAGTTGCCCAACTTACTCATAATAAGAGCACTTAAAATTCAAAGAACTCTTAGATTTCACCTCCTAACCAACAAATACACAAAAATTGACAAAACATGAAAGTATGTCAAAGTTGGAGGAGTTGTCAAAAGACAGGCACAGTAACATGCTGTTGTTGAAATTCTAAATTGATTCAAACATTATGAATTCCAAATAATTTGAAATTATTTAAGAACGCTACATTGGTTTAGAAATGTTACTACTATGCTTATGTCTTAGTTGTTTTAATAACACTATGAAAGGGTTCATATTTACCAAAATAATTGTAACAGTTCTTTTTTTGTTTTTAGAAAAAGAAGCTGGGAAATAAAGCTGCTATCTTTGAGCTGAGGAATAGCCATACAAGTTGTGGTAGATTAATGTAATGCAGGGCAGCTAGATGTCCCAGTGGGCTGGGTTTGTCAGTAAGATGCTCTTTCTGAATTCAAATTTGATCTCAGACACTTAATAGATGTATGACCTAGGCTAGTCACTTAAACCCATTTACCTCTATTTCTTCATCTACAAAATGAGTTGGAGAAGGAAATGATAATCCAAACTAGTGTCTTTGCAAAGAAAACTTACAATGGAGTCATGAAGAGTCAGACAAGACTGAACAGCAATAATAAATGTATTTATTGTCCTTTAAGAAATGATCAATATTTCTATATTTCTATGTATATTAGTTCAAATATATGATATAAACACACACATATATAACCTTACATGCCTATTTGTATACATATAGATATATAAATTTGTATAAGTTTGCAAAAATACTAATAAAAATAGTAAAGTCAGGGGCAGCTAGGTGGCACAGTGGATAGAGCACTGGCCCTGGAGTCAGGAGTACCTGAGTTCAAATCTGGATTTAGACACTTAATAATTACCTAGCTGTGTGGCCTTGGGCAAGCCACTGAACCCCATTGCCTTGCAAAAACTAAAAAAAAAAAAAAAAAACAACAACAAAAAAAAGAATGTTTTAGGCAGCTAGGTGGCATAGTGGATAAAGCACTGGCCTTGAAGTCAGGAGTACCTGGGTTCAAATCCAGTCTCAGACACTTAAGAATTACCTAGCTGTGTGGCCTTGGGCAAGCCACTTAACCCCATTTGCCTTGCAAAAAAAACCCTTAAAAAATAGTAATGTCACCTTTTTATTTACATGTAATTTAATTTTGCATCACTTTAATAATATTCATTTAAAAATAATTAAATATTTAATAATAGTTTTTCATTTTCCAAAATATTTAAAAAATTTTAATGCTTATATTAATAGAGTTTAGTTATCATTGTGAACATGGAAATGATTGATTTTAGAATCTCTATTATGAAAATAGCAAACATCCATAAAAATTAATAAAATTTGCAAACTGCTACACTCTATTTCATAAAAGCAGACCATTTATTCTGAATCCAATTTGAGTTATATTTTCAATATACTATGTTAAGAAACAAAGAAACCAACTAAAAAAGAAAAAAGAAAGCAAAGTGTTAAAAAAAATTTAAATGAAATTAGTGATATAAAATAATTCTTAACATAATTCTCAGGAGGGTAAAATAGTAAAAAAAATCCATTTTAGAAAATAAGAATAAGACACCGTCATGGCTTATAAAGACTCACAAGTAATAGAAGAACTTCGGTTCAAAAATAATAATAGTAATCATAAGGCTCATGTTCCAAGTAAGGTTAATAAAAGAGGAAAATAGATATCAAGCTAATGAAAGAAATAACAAGTATCTTTTTTTTGTATTAAAGAATTAAAAGTAAAACTAAGGAACCAAGGAAAACAAATAGTCTTATGCATTTAGTAAGCTGGGCCAGAGATCTGGTGAGTACATTGGAGGGAAGACTACTTAGCTTGTGGTGTCATACTTTAGGAAAGATGCTAATAAACTGACACAGATCTAAAGGATTTCAACTTCAAATGTGAAGGAATCTGAGGACCTTACATTAGGAAGGGTGACTAAAGAAGTATGTGAAATTTAGATTGGAAAAGAGAAAACTTAGGGGAAAAAGACAGTATTTTTCAACCATTTGAAAGTCTGCTGGAAAGAAAGAGTTGACTTGTTCCATTTGGTTCTAAGGCTAGACCTGGCAATAATAGAGTTTTTACAAATATGCAGAAATCATCATGTTTAGAGTTGCCTGCATCAGGAGGCACTTCTCTGTCACTGGAATGTTTAAAGCAAAGTCTATTTAATCACTAGTAAGTGACACTGTAGGAGGGCTGTTTGGTCAGGTACACACAAATTGGACTAGATGGTCTCTGAGATCCAAACCCACTTTGAAGCTCTATGATTGAGTAATTAAAACTGTGTTTGTCATAGCATTGATAGTCTTACCAGAATATACAAAGTTATCTATTCATTTCAGTTGTGTCTGACTCTTCATGATCCTATTGGAGTTTCCTTGGCAAAGTTACTAGAGTATTTCTTATATGGTATCCAAGAGCAAAAAAGTTTGGTATCAAGAAGTTAAGTATAGCCAAATAAGAATACACTCAAATTGTAAATGATCTGAAGTTGTCACATTATTTGAAATTGTGTTGCATATTTCTGTTGAGCTGAAACCAATGACCATATTTTACATAATTTAAACTTTGGATATTGTGGATTCAAATATGTAAACATGCACCAAATGAGTCTTCACTCATGTTATTCAGGGTTTAGTTGTATCTAAATATGATTCTCTTTCCATACCTTGCTGCCTGGATCCAAACTGCACCAAGCATTCTGATTACCAAACTGATCTCAGCAAACATCAGAATAATGATAAATTTATAGTTATAGACCAGATGTTGGAGTCAGAAAGAGTAATTGGCTCATTTCCCTAGAAATTCTTATTCTTTAATGAAGTAAAAGCTAAATATTTTAGCTTAACTTACTGGTATAGTGACTATCTACCATATGAACATTTCAAACATTTTAGTTTTAATTTTTTAATTCAAGATAATTTTATTAAATGATTTGCCCAAGGTCACACAGCTCTGAGGTAGGATTTGAACTTAGGTCCTCCTGACTCCAGGGCCAGTGCTCTATCCCCTGTGACACCTAACTGCCCCTAATTTTAAACATTTTAAGTAAATACCATTTAATCAACTTATTTGGGTTTTTAGATCTCCATAATGTTTTTTTAAACATAAAAGAAGTTTGAACAATTTTCAAGAAACTGCCATTTATATTGTGATACCTTTATTATGCTACAATATATTTTGAATACTTTTTTCTTTTTTTCTATAACAATATGATGATTACTTTTGCTTGTTTTCAGATTTTTATTTTTATTTTATTTTTGTGATAGCATTTAAAGATAGTTTTTGGAATACATTTTTGCAAGATTTTGAGTTCTGCATTTTTCTTTCTTTCTCACTTCCCTATTCCTTCCACATGATAACAATAAATCTGATATAGGTTATACATGTATGAACAATATGATTATTTTTTGTACAATTAAAATTTCTTCAGGATTATTATATAAGCAAAGCCTTTGAAAAGTTTACTCCAGTAAATATCTATTGAAATAATGGATCCTGAGTAAAATCTAAATCATATGATTCCTAAGGGAATCATTTCATATAAGAAAAAGAAAAAGAAAATAATTATTTTAAGTAAATCTTTATCTTTCACTTTAAAAAATAGCAATTATTTTTACCATTTAACTTTCCTCGGTTGTTATTAGATACATTATTTCATCCAAAAACAAAAAAATAGAGGGAGTTCTGTCAAATTCCTCTTATCAGAGTAACATGGTGCTGAGAGCTAAATCAGGAAAAACAAAGCAGACAAACAAAATTATAGACCCATCTCCCTAATCAATATTGATACAAAAATCTGAAATAAAATTATTGCTATTGAATTTCACCAATTTATTACCAAGATAATTCATCATGGTCAGTTAGGATTTGTACCAGATTGGCAGGTATTAGGAAAACACACAACATAATTGAACATATCAATAGCAAAACCAACAGAAATCATTTAATCATCACAATAGATGCTGAAAAACCCTTTTATAAAATACAACATCCATTCCTATTTTAAAAAATACTCTAAAAAACTTAGAAATAACTGGAGATTTCCCAAAAATAATAAGCAAAAGACATCAACAAATATTATATGTAATGGGGAATAAACTAAGAGCATTTCCAAAAGATCAGGGGTGAAACAAAAATGCCCATTATTACCACTACTATTCAATATAGTACTAGAAATGTTAGCTTTTGTAATAAGAAAAAGAAATTGAAGGAATCAGAATTAGCAATGAGGAAGCAAAAATTTCACTCTTTGCAGAAGATGTGAGGGTGTACTTAGAGAACCTGAGAAAACTGTCTTAAAAACTCCTTGAAACAATTAACAAAGTCAGCAAAGTATCAGGATGTAAAATAAAACCACATATGTCATCAGCATTTCTATATGTGAACAACAAAGCTCAAGAACAAGAGATAGATAAATACCATTTAAAATAATTGAAGAAAACATTAAAAATTGAAAATCTACCTCCCAAGATAAATCCTGAAACTGTATGAACACAATTATAAAACACTTCTCACCCAAATAAAGTCAGTTCTGAATAACTGGAAAATGTCAATTGCTTATGGTTAGGTTGAGCTCATATACAAAAAATGTCAATTGTTCCCAAATTAAAATACTTATTCAGTGGGATACCAATCAAATTACCTAATAGTTATTTTACTGAGCTAGAAAAAAAAATAGTAACAAAATTTTTCTGGAGCAACAAATGTCAAGAATAGCAAGGGAACTGAGGGAAAAATTGTAAAGGAAGGTGGCCTAGTTCAACCACATCTAAAACAATACTTTAAAATGACAGTCATCAAAACTACCTGATATTGTTTAAGAAACAGAGTAATGGATCTGTGGATTAGGATAAGTTTAAAAGAAACAGTGGCAAAGGATTACAGAAATCTACTGTTTAACAAACCCAAAGACATCAATTTCTGGGATAAGAACTCACTATTTGAAAAAATTGCTGGGAAAACTGGAAAATAGTATGACAAAAACTAGACATCTCACACCCTATCCCAAAATAAGGTCAAAATTTAGACATAAATGGCAACATCATAGATAAATTGACCAAAAATACTCTATCAGGTCTATGGAAAGGGGACAAATCCATGACCAAACAAGAAAGAGTGTACATTATAAACTGCAAAATGTTTTTTGACTATATCAAAGTTAAAAGGTTTTGCATTAATAAAATCAATGCTGCCAAAATGAGAAGAAAAGTAGAAAGCTAGGAAACAATCTTCACAACTAAGAGTTCTGATAAAGATCTCATTTCTAAAATATGTAAAGAACTGCATCAAATTTACAAGGTAACAAGTCATTCCAAAATTAATAAGTGGTCAAAGGACATGAATAGACCCTTTTCAAAGGAATAAATTAAAGCTAAATATAATCATGTGAAAAAATACTCCAAATCATTATTGATTAGAGAATTGCAAATTAAACAACAATGGAGTATCACCTCACACCTATCTGATTGGCCAAGATGAGAAGAAAAAGGGAAAATGATCAATGTTGCAGAGGTTGTGGAAGGAATTAATTAATACATTAATACATTGGTGGTGGAGTTATGAACTGACCCAATCATTCTGGAGAGAAATATGTAACTATTCCTCCCAAAAAACAATAAAACTGATCAAAACCTTTGACCCAGCAATTCCAATTCTTGGCTTATATCCAGAAGAAATCATAAAAAATGGGGAGAGACCCATGCTTCAAAATATTCAGCCCAGCTCTTTTTGTACTGGCAAAGAATTAGAAATTGAGGGGATGCCCATCAATTGGGAAATTGTTAAACAAGTTATTACATGAATATTATGGAATATTATTGTTCTATAAGAAACCATAAATGGTCAAACTCTAGAGAAGCATGGAATGAATTACAGGATCTAATGATGCTGAGAGAAGGAAGCAGAACAAAGAGAACAATGTAGATATTAACAACAATGTGACATGAACAATCTTGTGAATACACCTACTGTCAGCAGTTCAGAGAGCTATTAAACCAGCTATGGACAATGCTACCCCCATCCAGAGGAAGAAAAACAAAACTAAACAAAACACTCAAAAAAGCCTTCAGAAAAAAAAAAACCCTCTGCATTCTCTTTTAAAAAAAAATATCTCATGTATTTTTCCCCTAATCCTAATTCTTCATACCCAAAATGACTAATCTGCAAACATGTAAAGACAAATGTATAATATAACCCTAACTGTTCACTGCTGAGGAGAGGGAAGTGGAAAGGGAGGCTAGAAAGAAATTTTATAACTTAAAATTATACATATGAATATGAATGAATGTTGAAAAACTTTCCTAATATGTATTTGGAAAAATAAAATATCAATGAAAAAAAAGAGAAAGACTTGAACAATAACTTGCCCCATCCATTTTAACATTCAACTCAGTTGTACTATATATTTGACTACTCAATGGAACAAAAGCAAACAAAGGGCAATTATCTGAGAAGTGTCTTTTTTCAAATGAGGCAGACATAATAATGCAAAAAATATTCAACATTCCACCAACATTCTACTTCTAGCTAGCTATGTTCTTACTTAAATACCTAAGCTCTCTGAATCTGATTCTTTATCTACAAGAGAAGGGGCTAGTCAAGATGATCTCTAAGATAACTTCCAATTCTCAAATTCCATAGCTCCTATGACTTCATGATTCTTTGGTTCAGAAGAGCTCTTCAATACAATACACTAGTAGATAAAAGATAACAAGAAAAGGATTGAGTCAGACTGGTAAATATTGGTTGCAGTAATTTTGTGTGTGGAGGGAAGAAAGAAAACATTCAGTATTTCTATCTTGGAGCTACATCCAAAAACTCAGCAGACTGTGGATTGAGAAGATTAAATCCAGAAAGTATAGAGTGTTAAATGAAGTAATATTTTAAAAGCTATACCAAAGTTATGAGAGGTACTGTGGTGTAGTAGATAATGAACGTAACTAGGAGTTTAAGAATATTTGATTTTAATTCCTGCCTGTGTTACATATTACCTGTGTAACCATGGACAGAGATCTGAATATTTCATGATAACAACAATTTCCTATATGTTTGCTTGACTAGATGCACAAAGAAACAAACACATAAAATCTCAAATTATAAGCTTCAGATGAAGTAGAATCTTAGAAAAATAGTTTTTGATATAAGCAAATTTTATTTTCAAATATGTTTTTTAAGTTTATAACATGAGACCAGTCCAATTTTGCTCATAGTTTATAAATTCAAATCCATATTTCTAATTCATTTTTCAACACCTTATATCCTGAAATTTATAAGCACATCTAAGTTGGTTTCTTGTTTCTTGAAATTCTTATGTTATTATGAATCTCCCTTCCAAGTCTGATGGTAGAAATGTGTGGATTCATGAGATTTAAACCTCATATAAGTTAAAAATATTTTAAATACAATATTTATTTACAAGGAAATCCAGATGATTTTTATTTTTATATCCTGCAGAATAAGAGAGCTTTCTTGAATAAAGGGCATGATGAAATTGTCATTCTTTTAGAAAAATCAAATCTCATTGGATCTAAAGATATTGTATCTAAGGCTGAGACAGATTTCTCATCACATTACTTAAACATTTTCCCCAGGATTGCTGAAGATCTGAAAGAAGAAATATTTGATTCAAAGAAGGCAAGATTTCCACTTTGAGGATTTTTAAGAATAGGGATTAAAGTTATTACATAAAATAATGTTTAAGATTTTATCTGGGTAACTCTAAACACAGAATTAGATTAAATCCATAAAAACACTACCAGGAAGCTTCTAAAGTCTGTATATCATTCATGTCCTCCAGAAAACACGTGTGTGTGTGTATTGCTTCATCAGGGGAAGACAAAATCACATTTCAATGCTGCCTCACATTGTTAAGGTTCTTATTTATTTATTTATTTTTATCTTTTAACCATGTTTCTGTGCTACTGCATTATGTTCTACTCTCCTGTAGGAAGAAATGTCATTTCAAACAGACAAAAGAGCTTCATGCTTTCATCATTTGGAAAAGTTTTAAAACTGACCTCTTCTAAATATCAGCATGCTAAAAATAATAAAGTTTTATTTTATTGTAAAGAATTACAGGGTCCCTAAAAAATGAGGATTATGCCTACTCTCTGCTTCCTCCTTGTCAGGTTGTCTTTCTTGTCCATTCTAAGACATTTTTGAAACCTGCTTCAATTCTCTTTTGTAACCTTATATACTCACATCTTTTTTATTTTTGTTTGTTACAGTATCTTTTCATAACCATACCCCTACTTCCATCAAGAAAAAGCTTAGTATAAAACAGAGCTGAAAGAAGAGCAGCTAAGAACTCAGTAAAAGTCCTGATTTGGGGGATAGCCAGGTGGCACAATGGATAAAGCATGGACCCTGGAATCAGGAGTACTTCAGTTCAAATCTGATCTCAAACCCTTAAAAATTACCTAGCTGTGTGGCCTTGGGCAAACCACTTAATCCCATTGCCTTGCAAAACATAAAAACGAAAAAAATTCATGATTTTGGAGAACAACAAACCACATTTCCCTTTACAAGAAGGGTGAACAACATAGACCAATAAATCAATTCACAAACAAGTAGGAGTTTTTCACAGTTTGACAACAACAACAAACAATGACAACATTGATTATATATCTTAATTACTCAGATGTAATATCAACAAAAATGTAATTCCTTGATCTAAAGATAAGATTTTTATACTCTATGTAGTATATTACAGAAAATATAAAATGTATTATTTTGATAGTATTTTATATGTAAACATACTTATTTTATAATTAGTAGCAACAAATATTTGCATTTGAAGCACAATCAGATCACTGAAAATAAGAACACTTTTGGTCAAAGGATATAAATAGACAATTTCCAAATGAAGAAATTAAAGTTATACATAATCCTATGAAAACATTTTCCAAATTATTATTGATTAGAGAAATACAAATCAACCCTATCAGATTGGCCAAGATGAAAAAAAAAAAAGGATAATGACCAGTGCTAGAGAGGTTGTAGGAGAATTGGGGCACTGATGCATTGCTGGTGGAATTGTGAACAGATCCAACCATTCCAGAGAGCAATATGGAACTATGCCTAAAGTGCAATAAAACCGTTCATTCTCTTTGACCCAGCAATTAAAATTCTAGGACTATATCCAAAAGAAAATTATAAAAAATGGGAAAAGTCCCACATCTTCCAAAATATTCATAGCAGCATTTTTTATAGTGGCAAAGAATTGGAAATTGAGGGGATGTCCATCAACTGGGGAATGGTTGAACAAGTTATGGTACATAAAAACTATGGAGTATTATTATTCTATAAGAAACCATAAATGGCCGTCTAGAGAAGCATGGAATGACTTATGAGATCTGATGCTGAGTGAAGGGAACAGAGCCAAGAGAACAACGTAGACATCAACAACAACATTGTGAGATGAACAACCTTAATGGAAGCAGCTCCTCTCAGCAGAGGAATAAAAACTTAGCAAAACAAAGCAAAAATAAAAAACTCAACCCTTCAGAATCTGATAAACACTTTATAAAGATTATCTCTTATGTAGCTCTTTCCCTCAATCCTAATTCCTCGTATTGAAAACGACTAATATGTAAACATGGCTATATGTATGTACAATGCTACATGTATGTACAATGTACAATGTACAATGTACAGTGCTAACCTGACCATTTCCCACTGAGGGGAGGGGGGTAGGAAGGGAAGGTGGAAGGAAATTTTGTAACTTAAAAATATGCATGTGCATATGGATGAAGAGAAAGAAAGAAAGAAAGAAAGAAAGAAAGAAAGAAAGAAAGAAAGAAAGAGAAATAGAAAATAGAAAATTAGAAAACTTGTAAAATATTTAAATATATAATATTTAAATATTAAACTTATTTTATCCTCTCAATAGCACTGTAAAATAGGCACAGCAACTTTTACTGTTCCCACTTTAATGATGAGAATGCAGAATAGGAAGCATTTCTCTACTTCTCTTAATTCTGGCCCTTTTAATTATTTCCTACTTTTCCTGTTATTCCTTGTTTGTAAATATATTAGTTTGCTAATGTCTCCTCTCTGTCTCTGTCTGTTTCTCTCTGTCACTGTCTCTGTGTGCCTTTGAGTCTGTCACTCTATGTCTCTCTGTCTTTCTCCTTATCTCTGTCTGCCTGTCTCTGTCTTTGTCTCTTTGTCTCTGTCTCTGTCTCTCTGTCTCTCTGTCTCTCTGTGTCTTTGCCTCTCTCTCTCTCTGTCTCTCTGTCTGTCTCTCTGTCTCTCTGTCTCTCTGTCTCTCTCTGTCTCTCTCTCTCTCTCTCTCTCTCTCTCTCTCTCTCTCCCCTCCCCACCCATCCCCCTGCTCTCTCCTCAGTATTTAGTATAGAGTCTGGACATAAGCACAGCCTTTCTGTTGATAAGACATGTTTTTTCTTCTGGAATACAATCTTGTACATGGTAGTCATACAGTGCCACAGCATTAAATGAAGATCTGAATTTCAATTCAACAAGCAATTATTGAGTATCTCCTATGACAAAGGCACTGGAATAGTCAATCAAGATAAAAAAGAAAAATTTTTCCAGCCTTTAAGAAGCTAAGTAGCATGGATTTGGAGCCCAAAGTAATCTTTTTTTTTTGTTTTTTTAGGTTTTTGCAAGGCAAATGGGGTTAAGTGGCTTGCCCAAGGCCACACCCAAAGTAATCTTAATAGTCATCTAATCCTGTCTTAAAACTTTGAGGAAATTGAAACTCAGAGAAGTAAAGTAGCCTTGCCACAAAAGTAGAGTGACAGGGAAATTGTGATGCAGTGGAGAGAGCACTGGCCCTGGAGTCAGGAGTACCTGCATTCAAATCTGACCTCAGACACTTAATAATTACCTAGCTGTGTGGCCTTGGGCAAGCCACTTAACCCCATTGCCTTGCAAAAACTAAAAATAAATAAATAAATAAATAAATAAAAAAGTAGAGTGACAGAATGTATAGATTTATATCCATTATCTTATGCCTCCTTGATATATTTTACATTTATGATAGTGACACAAGAGGAAGCAACTAAATGTCACTATGATTCAGTTTTTTTTAATTTCAGTAGTCTAAGATTGGATAGTCTAAGAGATCATTGATGATTGATTCATATTTGTCCTTCATTCTCAAAGAATGACAGAATTCAATAATGTTTTATGATAATCTCAGTCTTTGGGAAGTTATATAAGCTTTAGATGTAAAAATCTGTTGTTTCTTTGAAAATGATTATCACTTCCAAATATTTATTGATTAGAGAAATGCAAATTCAAACAACTATGAGGTATCATCTTCTAACTATCAGATTGCCTCAGATGACAAAAAGGGAAGATGATCAATGTTGAAGAGGTTGTGGGAAGATTGAAACACTGATGCATTGCTGGTGGAGTGGTGAACAGATCCAACTTTTCTAGAGGGCAAAATGGAACTATACTCAAAGAGCAATAAAACTGTTCATACCTTTTGACGTGGAAATTCCAATTCTGAATTTATATCCCACATGTTCCAAAGTATTCATAGCAACCCTTTTTATGGAGGCAAAGAATTGTAAAGGGGATGCCAATCAATTGGGGAATGGTTAAACAAGTTATGGTTTATGAATAGTATGGAATACTATTATTCTATTAAAAAAGCATAAATGGTCAGACTCTAAAGAAGCCTGGAATGAATTATAGGATCTGATGCTGAGAGAAGGGAGTAGAACCAAGAAAACATTCTACACATTAACAACAACATTGTCAGGTAATCAACCTTGACAGATGCAGCTCCTCTCAACAATTCAGGGCAGTAGGACAATTCTTTTAGACTGGCTATGGACAATGCTATATCCCCATCCAGAAGAAGAAAAACAAAACAAAACAAACAAAAACCTTTCAGAATCTCTTGAACACCACATTCACTTTTTAAGATATATCTCATGTATTCCTTTCTCTAACCATAATTCCTAGGACTTCCAGCCAAGATGGCGGAGAGAAGACAGGCACAGTTCTAAAGTCTCCTGATCTTTCCCCATCTATCAGATGGAACAAACCTCTTAAAAGAAATCCAACCCAGAAAGAAAAGCCAGGAGAAAGAACATCTACCTCGGGATTTGTCTCCAGCAGCAGTTTTGGCCAAATTGGGGCGGGTGAGTCTGGGCTCAGAGGGAGGAACAGCCCCGATCAACCAGATTAACAGCTGAATTGGAACCGGGAGTCTGAGGGCCCAAGAGCTGGACCTGCTGGATCGGCGGTAGGGCTAGATGGCAGGGGCTTGAGTCGGCGGGGGAGCGGAAGTGCTGGTGTTGGTGCTATCCCCCAGGAGATTGTGGACAGGGTTGGGGGGAGAGTTCTGGAGGAGGAAGGCTTCAGACACCATCCCTGGGCTCCTCTGGTCTGAGTCCCATTACAACTCAAACTTCTTCCCCAACAAACAAATGCAAACTACTCCTGCCTCAGGTCCAGGTGTGTGAGCAGAAGAACCAGCCCAGCTGAGGAATGACCTCTGGCCAGGGTAAAGTCCACCACTGATTGAAGGCAAAAGAATTCAATAGCTCCAATTCTTTCCCTCAAGCAAAGGGAGATGGCCTCAACCAAGGTCACAGACACCCCAGAGAGGGCAACCAGCACCCCTTACTGGCCAGCCAGAGAAACTGCACTCAGTAAAGCCTTTAGAGATCCCAAGCCCCTGTGAACCAGCCCCCTCCCCAACTCAGGTGTTAGCAAAATGAAGAAGGGTCAGCAGAAATGTGGATCCATAGAAAAATTCTTGGAAGGGAAAGACCCTAACTCAGAGATACCCGGAACCTATGACTAGAATACAATCTGGTCTTCAGCACAGAAAGACTTCCTTGAAGAAATAAGGAAGGAGCTTAAAAATTTGGGAGAGACAATTAATACCTTGCAACAAGAAAACAAAACCTTAGAAAGTACAATTGGACAAATAAAAAAGGAGAAAAAATCTCTCAGATCTTCAATTGGACAAATACAAAATGAGAATAAAATTCTCTCAGATCTTCAAATTGGCAAATGCAAAAAGAAATTAATTCTCTCAAAACCTCAATTGGTCAAATGGAAAGGTCTTTCAAAAGTAGAATTGACCAATTAGAAAAGGAGTTTCAAAAGGTTAATGAAGAAAACTCCTCCCCCCCCAAAAGAATGAAGTCTACAGGAACTAATGACTCCATGAGACAGCAAGAGTCAGTTAAACAAAATCAAAAAATAGAACAAATGTAAAATACCTCATCAACAAAACCACTGACCTCAAGAATAGATCGAGGAGGGGCAACCTGAAAATTATAGGCCTTCCTGAAAACATTGAAGAGAAAAAAGGCCTGGACTTAATATTACAGGATCTAGTGATGGAAAACTGCTCTGATATCATGGAATTGAAAGGCAAAGTAGTTATTGAAAGAATACATTGATCCCAAACCAGAAAAAGATCCTAAAATGAAAACACCAAGGAATGTTGTGGCCAAATTCCAGAACTATCAGATAAAAGAGAAAATCCTGCAAGCAGCCAGAAAGAAATAATTTAAATATCAAGGAGCCACAGTAAGGATCATGCAGGACCTGGCTGCATCAACCTTAAGGGATAGAAAGGCCTGGAATGAGATATTTCGAAAAGCAAGGGAGCTTAGAATGTAGCCAAGAATCTACTTTCCTGCAAAGCTGAGCCTTCTCTTCCAGGGAAAAAGATGGACATTTAACAAAATGGAAGAATTCCAAAAATTTCTGATGAAAAGACCAGAGCTAAACAGAAAATTTGGACATCAAACAGGAGGTTCAAGAGACACATGAAAGGTTAAAAAAAACAAAAAGGGTGGCAGTAAAAGGAAAAAAAAAATGCAATCCAGTAAGTTGAAACTGGCTATATCCCAGCATGGAGGGAAAAAATTCTCATAAATCTAACCATAATTCCTTATACAGAAAATGACTAATCTGTAAATATTCTTAACACAAATGTGAATGTGCAATATTATCCTGACTGTTTGTCACTGAGAGGAGAGGTGTGGGAAGGGAGTATGGAAGGAAATTTTATAACTTGAAAATATACATATGCATTTGGATAAATGTCAAAAAAATTCATAATGTATTTGGAAAAATAAAAGATCAATAAAATGATTATCATTTATTTCTAGACCATTATCTCTTTAAAAATATTTTCAAGTTAAAGTAAATATAGAAAAACAATATTTTTTAAAAAAGAAATCTAAAATATTAAGACAAAAGGTTAGCTAAAATAGGTAAAAATCAGAATTTTCTTTTATTTTGGAAGAGTATGACTGGCTGAAATATTGAATGCTTGAATAAAAAATTGAGATATTAAAAGTTCTAATAGAAACAATTCTTTAGGTTCTATATACAAATATATAGTTACATAAATTCAAAAACAGGTTCCTCTATTCTATCACCACAAAATAAGAATGACTCAACAATTGAAAAATGATCAGCAAGTTAAGAGAGACTTTGGTCTCCCCAGGAAGAATTGATTTCCCCCCTTCCCCCTCAATTATATAGTCTTTTTGATATTATAAGTTGTGATCCCACTATTCCAAGAATAAAGTTGTTGGGAAGGTGAAGTAAAGCCAAAAATAGAAGCAACAGTCTTGACATGATAGACTTTAACCAGTTGCTCTAACAATAAAAAAGGAATAAAGATTCCAGTGCATTATTGCTTAGGGAGTCTGAGTTGAAATTCACAATTCAGAGGCAGCTAGGTGTTGCAGTGGATAGAGCATTGGCCCTGGAGTCAGGACTACCTGAGTTCAAATGTCACCTCGGACACTTAATAACCTAGCTGTGTGGCCTTGGGCAAGCCACTTAACCCCATTGCCTTCAAAAACCTTTGAAAAAAAAGTCACAATTCAATAAACACCAGATTATTTTTAAATAGAAATTTATGAGAAGCAAACAGCAAATCTATACTCAATGGCATGAAAACCAATATTGAAAATAAAAAAAAATATTAGACAGTCAGTAATTCATTATATCTTTTACTATGAAATAGCACTAATCACACTAATCTATCACTAACCTTCAAGTAACCAGTAATTGAAAAGAAAAGAATTCTCCAACATAAATCATTAGAAAATCGTCATTTTAAGGGAATGGGAAAATGGTAATGGAAAAAAAAGCAGAAAGCAATAATTAAAAAGTTCTAATTAATTTGCTCTTTTCACAAGAAAGGTGATAGAAAAATGTGTTTATAAAAAGATATGGCTTCAGCATCTCGTAATTTAAAGGAACAAACAATCCATCAGGAAAAAAGAATGCTAGCTAGTGGGAATGTGAATAAAATGAATGTGAATCAAAGAGGTCTGATCCCTGAGAGGGAATTAAGGGATGGTGACATTAACTAGAGATGGATTTTTTGGCTAAGATTACTGATCTGAATCTGACCAGATCAACATGGATTGAAAGCTAACTTAATGACTGCAAGAGGGAGGAAAAAAATCTGAATATCTGTATTGCTTTGCCAAGAAAGACATTGACTGAATGAGGTCAGCACCTCCAGAAGTTACTGGGATTGCAATGTAGGCTTTTTTCTGCCTGTAGGGTACTGGGACTACCTACTAAGTCCTGAAAAGATATACAGATCATTTTTGCAAGAATGTGTCCTTGGATGTAGCAGGTAACTCCCAACATTTATTCAAGGGATTGGTTCTAATTTTCTGTTCTCAACATGACACAACAATGTTCTGGGAAGGTTTCTTGATCAGAGGAATCCAAAGTAAGGTATATGCATTCTAAGGGATTAATAGGATAATTTAATTGAGGTTCAAAGAGAAAGTTAAGACATTTCTTTATATAGATTTTTAATTTCAAAATAATGAGAACTTAATTCCTATATTTAACATTCATCTATAATCTGGATAACATACTTGACATATATGTAGTGGGGCTTTTTTTTTGGTTTTACATTATTATCTTTCTTTTCAATCCCAGTGCTTAGGTCAGTCAATCAATAAGTATCTTTGATCATATATTGTATTCTGTGCATTGTAATAAAAATGGAGGCTTTAAAAACAAAAATTCAAGAGAATTCCTTTGACCTCAAGAAGCTTATAGTCTAAAAGGAGAGTAAACAAAATATATGCAAGATAAATAGGAGATAATCCACAAAGACAGTAGAGTTAAGGAAGATAGAATGTGATTTCTTGTTGAGGGTAGAATTTTACCTGACCCAAAGAAAGCAGGGGTGAGGAAGCAGAGAGTTCCAGGCATTGAAGGGAAGCAAGTGAAAATTCATATAGACTGGAAATGGAGTGTTTATTATCAGAATCAACAAGGAAGGAAGTGTCACTTATTGCAGAGTCAAAGGAGGACAAGAGGAAATATAAGTTGTGAGAAAAAAGAATTGTAGGAAGGTGCCAGTTTATGATGCCTAAAAAACGAAAAAGAGAGGATTTATTATTTTATTCTAGAGGAAAGAGGGATCCACGGTTCTTTATTGAAAGGCAAGGGGACTTGGTCAGATTTTCACTTTGATAGCCAGTTAACTAATTTGAAAGTTAAGTAAAAACAGAGGGGAGGGAGGGAGAGAGAGAGAGAGAGAGAGAGAGAGAGAGAGAGAGAGAGAGAGAGAGAGAGAGAGAGATGGAAAGAACAATCAGTAAATTACTGTAATCAAGATGGAAGTAGATGACAGTCTCTGCTAAAGGGGTGGAAATATCATAGGAGAGAAGAGCACAGAGAAGAGATATTATAAAGGTACTAAAGATGGAAATTAGCAACTGATTGCTAATCAGTTGAGCTAATCAATGAGAAACTGAAAAAGATACCAGTGTTACCAGAACTCATGACTAAGAGGATAGTACCATTCTCTATAGGGGTGTTTGTGTGTGTGTGTGTGTGTATACTAAGTACAGTAACTGGAAAAGAATATGCACTTAAAAAGTGTTTATTGAGTTTTTAATATGCCTGTTGTCACTGGAACCCACATTCAGTCAATTTTAAGGAGGTAAAAATTATAAATAGTAAATGAGGTACCCTAATGCAAGAGGAGCTTCTATTTCTCTCTCATCCCCCTCTCTCTCTAAACTCTCTCTCTCACATTGTAAGAAGGTGACATCCTCTCACTTGCTTATTCATTTTCAACAAAGTCTGATGTGTTATCATGTAATTTTATGGATTTATAGATCATATAATGTTATTCTAATAAATCTAATACTCAGATAATGAATAAGTAACTTAAAATCGACTTAAATGAAGAAGTGACTTTAAAGGATGCCCTTAAAGGAACCCCACATCCTTAAGTTAACAATAAAAGAGGTACTTATATTAAGAACATAGCACAAGGAAAATAAATTTTTAGCGACATTGCTTTTGATGTTCTCATTTCTAAAATAGAGAACTGAGCCAAATGTATGAGCCAAATTTTTAAGAATGAAAGTTATTCCCCAACTGATAAATTGTCAAAGCATATGAATAGAAAATTTTCAGATGAAGAAATTACCTATCTATAGTCACATGAAAATTGCATTAAATCACTATTGATTTGAGCCATCCAAATACAAATTCTGAGGTACCATCTCACACCAATCAGATTCACTAATATGACAAAAGGAAAATGATTGGTGGGGATGTGGGAAAACTGCAACACTAATGAGCTGTAACTTGATTCAATCATTTTGGAAAGCGATTGGGAATTATGCCAAAAGAGTTGTGAAGCAATACTACTATTAGGTCTGTATCCCAAAGAGATCATAAAAAAGGGGAAAAGTCACACATGTAAAAATATTTATAGCAGTTCTTTCTGTGGTGACAGAGAACTGGAAAATGAAGGGATGACCGTGAATTAGAGAATGGTTGAACAAGTTGTAATATATGAATGTAGTGGAATATTATTATTCTTTAAGAAATAATGAGCAAATGGATTTCAGAAAAGTCTGGACTTACATGAACTGATTCCAAGTAAGCAGAACCATTTGAACATTGTACACATTAATAGTAATACTGTATGCTAACTATGACAGACTTAGCTCTTCTCACCAATACAGCGATCAAAGACAATTCTAAAAAACTTGTGATGGAAAATGCCATCTAAATCAAGACAGTCATTGCAGAACAAAGCATATTGTCACTCTTTAGAATTTGTTTTGTTGTTTTTAATTTTCATGATATTTTCCCTTTCATTCTAATTCTTCTTTCACAGTTTGACTAAAATGGAAATATATTTGCAATATATATCTGATTACTTGCTCTCTTGGGGCAAGAGGAGCAAAGGGTAAGAAGGAGAATACTACAAAAATGAAAGTTCAAAATTTTCTTTTCATTTAATTGGAAAAAAAGATGAATTAAATAAAAAGGAAAGGAAAAAGCAGTTCATATATTTTTTGCACCTTTGTGCAAGATATTTGATACAAATTAGATCTCTTCTCAGCCCCGTCACTATCCTATTTGATATTATGAAGAAGATTCTAAGAAGTGGGGGAAGATATTATAATTGTCTGAGAATATATAATCATTTCATTTATTATGGTGTTTGGTTTTCATTGTAGTTGTAGTGATCTTTTAAAAGGCATTTATGATGTAGAGATATTAGAATACTACATAGTCTATAATTTTTTTCTTGACCCTGAATCACATTTTAATATAATTTTTGCTACTCTAGTCTTTGTCCACCTCAATACTGAAGTTACTATAGATGAAACTATATGCCTAATTAATTTCAAGGATTCTGCTTTGTCCTTCATAGAATATCTTTATGTTCTCACTGGGCAGCTAGGTAGTGCAGTAGATAGAGCAATGATTTTTGGAGGCAGGAGGACAGACACTTGACACTACTAGATGCTTGACCTTGGGGAGGTCACCTTAGGGAGGCCTCCTTGGGGAGGCATCTCCAGTCATCCTGATTCAAATCTGTTTACTGGATCCAGATATCTCTGGAGGAGAAAGTGAGGTTAGTTACTTAGCATAGCACCCCCTCCACAAATTCAATTCATGTGCTTGTCATGACATCACTTCCCTGATGTCATGGTCTTCTTCAAAAATGAAGGACAAACATTATGTTTTCACTCTCCAAAACTAATGTTAGGACACAAGTTCCAGTTATCTTCATGATATTCTTCTTCTAGGCACACTCTTCATGACCTCTATAAATTACAAGGATTAAATAAATTTTCTTAGTTCCTTTGGAAAGTTGTGGAAAGCAACTAGTCCCACAGTTTTATTCACCTCTCTAAAGGGAACTTAGGAGTCAATGTTCCACTCAGAGGAAGCATTTTAGATCTGATCCTTTTTTTATAACTGAGAGTTCTACATGGGCATCAAAAGGCTTCTTTCTTAGGTATATTAACTTTTTTCTTAATTTAAAAATTTTAGTAAAAGTTATTTATTTAATTATTTTAGGCAGTTGGGTGGCGCAGTAGATGGAATACTGACCCTGGAATCAGAGGGACCTGAGCTCAAACCTAGCTTCAGACATTAATAATTACCTAGTTAAGTGACCTTGGGCAAGTCACTTAACCCCACTGCCTTGCAAAAACCAAAATAAATATATAAAAGATTGAATAAATTAAAAAATGAATGAATGAATGAATAAACCTTTCCAAGACTTCACCCCATTGCCTTGCAAAAACACAAAAAAGTCTATCATAATATATAAAAGTCTTGTTGATAGCTAATTTAACATTCTTTTTAAAATTTTCTTCTAAATTTTTTTCTTCTCTCCCATGCTCTCCGATGTCCACTGAGAAGGCAAGCAAAATGTTATCATTATACATGTGAAATCATGCAAAATACACCTCATATAAATCCTATTTCAAAAAACCCAAGAAAAATAAAATGAGAAAATGGTACTAGTTCACACTGAAAGTTGATCAGTTCTCTGACAGGAGGCAAATAGTACTTTTTTCATTATGAATCCTTGGGAATTATCTTGGATCATTGTATTAATGAAAGTAGCCAGGTCTTTTTTGCACATCCTTACAATACTGTTGTTACTATGCACAAAAATCTCCCAGTTCTTTTCATTTAGCTTTGCATTAGTTCAATATAGTTTCTTGCCATGTATTTCAAAAACCATAACCTCTGTGTCATTTCTTATGCCCACAAGAGCATTCCATCACAATAATATGCCATAATTATCCATTCACTAATTCAAGTATCTCCTTGATTTCCAATCCTTTGTCACAACTCAAAAACTATTATAAATATTTATGTACTTATAGGTACTTAACTTTGCCTTTATTCTCTTTGGGTCATAGAGCTAGTAGTGGTTTTCCAGGATACAAGTTTTCTAGATCTTTTATACAATCTTAGACATAGTTTCAAAGTGTTTTCCAGAATGTGGAATAGTTAAGAATTCTTCCAAGAGTTCATTAGCATACCTATTTTCCCTCATCTACCTTCAGCATTTGCTTTTTTCTGATAGATTGAAATGATATTTGTTTAAATAAGCATTTTGTCAATCAAAAGTGATTTCTAGCATTTTTAACTGGCCATAGAGAATGTTAATTTCTTCTTCTGAAAACTACCTATTCATATCCTTTAGCCTAACTTAATGGTAGATAATCTCTTTTTTAATAAACCTGAGTTCTAATTTCAGTACATATTAAAATGAGACCTTTAATAGAAAAATTTTCTATATATTTTTTGTTTCATTCCATTGTATATGTCAATTTTTAGCAAAATACAATTTTCCTATCTCTTTTAATTAGATCTACTTCTGTTTTTGCCTTATCTGAAATCATAGGTGCTATGCTTACATTTTTTCTTCATCTGAAACTTAGTAAATTCTACTCCAGTCCTTTATTTTAACATTTTTGTGTTTGTATTGTGTTTGTGTCCGTGTGTGTCTGTGTGTGTCTGTGTGTGTTTTCTGGTCCAACTGTGTCTCTTATAAAGAACATATTAGATTCCAGTTTCCAATCCATTCTGCTATCTCCTTCAGTGTGGGATTCAAATAAATTAACAACTAGTTCTCTGCCCTAATGATTATTTTAAGTTTTCAAAAAGATATGTCAAAAAGCAGTTAATATTTCATGCATTTAATACTCAGATAAGAACATAAACATATCCTTATGGAACAAAAATGTATCCGCAGGACCACAGCAGCCAATGTTGGAATATATGTAGAACCAAAATTCATTCTACCTATTCTAATCCTTTTTCTCTTCTACTTCCATGACTTCTAAAATGGGTGATAAACTAGCCCTTGAAATCTTTATATTAGTTCATTGCGTCCCAACTTCCTATTGGTTTCACCATTCAGGGAACACCAGCTCATTAATAATATTTAGGGGTAATTTTGGACATAACGCAAGGTGGAAACAAATGACAGCTTGTCACCAGCTGGTTGTTTGACACTTTTCCTCTTTATGCTATATGTTGGTTTACTGAAGTGACTAAAATGGTGGAATTAAAATGCAGTATTTCATCAAAGGTATAATGAATTATGTGAAATGAATATATAAAAATTATAAGCATAATTCTGTTAATTTTTTCCATCTCTGGATGGAATGAACATTACTAATAGGTGCTGGAAAAGCACCATTGTTCAGTTGAACATTAAAAAAGGGTAATGTAAATTTGTGATTTCCATATTAAGCCACTGCCCAGGCACCATTCTTGAGAGAATCCTGATTGCCAAGTGCTATTTAAATAACCACTTTGCCAAACTCAACATAAGATTAATTAGGTATAGGTTCTGCTCAATTGGTTTGAACCAGTTAAATTGCACCACTGATCTGCTTACATTTCATAGGAGACAACTCATCCCCCTCACATTCACAATTATAATCACTGTATATTTCCCTTCAGTGAATTATTTTGTTTCTTACTTTTCCTCTTTTTATCATGTCTTTTCTCAAAGGTCTATTTTGTTTTTATCCACTCTCTCGCTTAAGTCTATTTACCTTTGGTTGGAGTAAGATGGCAGAATTAAGGGCTAAGACTCCTGTGAACTCTCCTCCAAATGACTCCAAGTACCTTTAAATAATGATTCTAACCAAATTCTAGAGTGGCAGAACCCATAGAAAAACTGAGTGAAACAATTTTCCAGCCCAAGACAAATTGAAATATCCAGGGGTTAGGAAGGTCCTACAGTACAACCCTGGTTACACCATAGCAAACCAGCTACAGCCATCTAGGAATAGACTGCAGGGCACCTTGGTCTATGGTTGTGGTGACAGCTTCCAGACCAAACAGCCCAGGAATTGTCAAGGATGGGAAGGTCAAAAGGAAAACTCTGCTGCACCATGGTGAGAAAGAGCTCAGTCCAGTGCAGGCCTCAGCACAAACCTGGTCCCTGGGGACCACCTGGTAGCTTCTACCAGAGAATTTACAGATAGTAAGTGGGTTGGGAGAGACTGCAGGGGTCTCTTTGCAATCCCTGAGACAGGACTCTGGGTTTTTTTTCTCCCACACTCAAATCCAGGTCACAGTCTGGGCTCCCAGTATAAAGAAGAGGATCAGAAGTACAATAGAGTTTACTGCTTGCATCAGTACTCTCACTTCCTCACTCCTCACACTTCCAGGGTAGAAAGAAGTGTTTGTGGTCATTCACAGACCAGAGCACAGACCAGGAGAGCAGTCATAAGTTCTTATTAGACCATGGAGGAATTGAAGTCCCTGAGAGAGTCTCCCTGAAAACAGTATAAAAACTCTCAAAAGTTTAGTAATAAGAATCTTCCACCCTGAAAGTAGAACCCAATGTTAAGAAAAAGTTAAAATCAAGTCATAGGATGGAGAAATGAGCAAACAACAGAAGAAAAAAAAATCTGATTGTACACATTAACTTAGGTTCTATGGAGGATCCAAATATATGCTCAGAACATAACAAAGTCAAGACTTCTGAATCCAAAGGCTCCAAGAAAAATATGAATTAGGCTCAGGCTATAAAAGAGTTCAAAAAAGATTTTGAAAATTCAAGTAAGGAAGGTTGAGGAAAAATTGGGAAGAGAAATGAGAGTGATGCAGGAAAATCATGAAAACCAAGTCAGCAACTTGGTGAAGGAGATACAAAAAAATAATGAAGAAAATAACATATGAAAAATCAGTTTGCATAAAATGGAAAATTGCATTCTAAAAGGTCAATGTAGAAAAGAATGCCTTAAAAAGCAGAACTGGTCAGATGGAAAAGGAGATACAAAAACTGTCTGAAGGACATAATTCTTTCAAATGGAGAATGGAGCCAAAGAAAACTGATGACATTGTGAGAAATCAAGAGACAGTAAAACAAAAACAAAAGGATGAAAAAGTGGAAGAACATGTGAAATATCTTATTGGAAAAACTGTTCACTTCCTGAAAGAGATCCCAAAGTGAAAGCCTCCAGAAATATTATAGCCAAATTTCAGAACTTCCAAGTCAAGGAGAAAATATTATGAAAAACCATAAAGAAACCATTCAAATACA
Organism: Macrotis lagotis; assembly: GCF_037893015.1. Taxonomy (NCBI): domain Eukaryota; kingdom Metazoa; phylum Chordata; class Mammalia; order Peramelemorphia; family Peramelidae; genus Macrotis; species Macrotis lagotis. Next base: position 151,053,040 of record NC_133660.1, on the reverse strand, counting down.
AAGGAGCTACAACCAAGCTAATACAAGATTTAGCAGCTTCTGCATTAAGGGCTCATAGGGTTTGGAATTTGGTATTCTGGAAGGCAAAAGAACTTGGATTACAACCAAGAATCAACTACCCAGCAAAACTGAACATACTCTTTCAGGGGAAAAGATGACCATTCAATGAAACAGAGGACTTTCAAACTTGTCTTGATTAATCAACCAAAGTTGAACAGAAAGTTTGATCTTTATTTACAGGAATCAGGTGAGTCTCAATATAGACTAAAGCATACTATTTTTTTCTCTTTATTTTTCTTAAGGTTTTCTTTTCATGCTTATATTTCAGCTTGACTATTGAAAGTAGTGATTTTCATGACTAAATATTTTTCACCTAAACCATGTAACTTATTTTTTTTCAACCTGGTGAGTAGATTGGGAGGAAGGTAGAGAATTTGGAACTCAGTGTTTTGAAAGTAAATGTTGAAATTTACTTTTGCCTTTAGCAGGGGGGAAAAAATTAAAAATAAAATAAATACATTTTAAAAAGAATTCTCTTCACCTTTTTTTTATTCTACCTTTCCATATCTATATCCTCCTGGTTAAGCTACATTTCTATATAGAACTGAGTTTTCATGTGTGTGTATGTGTATATGTATGCATGTATTATTCTCTATTTGAAGAAATTTCAATGAGACTAGTTCAGGCATTGCTTGCCATTTCCTCATTTTTCTTTCTATTGTAAAATCTCTTTCTTGTATATTTCTTTTATGTGAGAAGCTCTCTCTATTCTACTTCCCTCTTTTCACAGTGCATTCCTTTTTAAAAATATTTCAAAATTTAGTTTCATCCATATGCACATATATGTTTTGAAATTACAAATTTTCCTTCCACCCACCCTTCCCACTCCACTCCTCTCAGCAGAGAACAGTAAGTTTAGCATTATACTTAAATATTTTGATAAGCATGTTTACAGATCAATTATTTTTGGTATGAAGAATTAGGTTTCAAGGAAAGAAATATGTAAGATATAATTTTTATAGTGTTCATCATATTCTGAAGTGTTCTTTTTGTGTGTGTGTGTGTATTGTTTTGTTTTGTTTTGTTTTTCTTCCTCTGGATAGGGAAAACATTGTCCATAGCTGGTCTAATATGATTGTCCTAGCTCTCTGAACTGCTGAGAGGAACTGCTTCCATAAAGGTTGTCCATCTGATAATGTTGATGTTGATGTGCACATTGTTCATTGGTTCTACTCCTTTCGCTCAGCATCAGATCTTGCAAGTCATTCCATACTTCTCTAGATTCAAACTATTCATGGTTTCTTATAGAACAATAGTATTTCATAGCATTCATGTACCATAACTTTTTGTTTAGTCATTTCCGAAATGATGGGAATCCCCTCAATTTCCAATTCTTTGCCATTACAAAAAGAGTTGCTGTGACTATTTTGGAGCATGTAGGTCAGTGTATTCCTTTTTATCTACCTTAAGTTTTTTTGGAGGGGAGAGATTATCTCAACACCCTTAAATAACACCCCAGTCTTCTGCCTATTTAAGTTCCTTTTAACTGTCTTAATAATGACAAAGTTCTCAAGAGTTTCATGCATCCTCTTCTCATAAAAGAATGAAAGCCTTTAATTTTATTTATTTATGACTTCTCTTTTCTTTTTATCTTCCAATGTTTCTCTTGATTTACTGTTTGAATGTAAAACTTTCTATTCTGTGCTTTTTAACAGAAATGCTTAGAAGCCCTCTGTTTCATGAAATACACATTTGTTCCCGAAGAGTTACTCTCACTTTTGCTGGGCAGGTGATTCTTGATTGTAGTCCTAATTTCTTCGTCTTCCAGAATATCATATTCTAAGTCCTTCTGTTCTATAACATGGAAATCTCATGTGATGCCAACTTTAGCTGCTTGATAATTGAATTGTTTCTTTCTGTCTGCTTGCAACATTTTATTTTTAACTTGGAAGTTCTGGAATTTAGCTTTAATATATTTGAGAGTTCTTTCCAAATGGATGCTTTCTATTTCTATTTTATCCTCTGGACCTAAGATATAAAATCAATGGAAATAATGTAAAGACTAACAGACTACCTGCTATGGGGAGGGAGCGAACCAAGATTAGGAGGAAAATTGTAAAATTCAAAATAAATAAAATCTTTCTAAAAATATGAGATCTAGATTCTTTCTTAACTCATGGGTTTCAGATAATAAAATGATTCTTAATTTTTTTCTCCTTGATCTATTTTCCAGTTTGATTATTTTTCTGATGAGATATTTCACATTTTTTCCTATTTTTCAATTTGTTTTATTGTTCTTTGAAGTCTCATGGAGTCATTTGCTTCCATCTGCCCAAGTCTAATTTTTAAGGACTTTTTCCTTCAGTGTGATTTTTCCACTTCTTTTTCAATTTGGGCTATTCTGTTTTCTAAGGAATTATTTTTGCAATGAACTTTTGTACCTCTTTTACCATTAGGCCAATTAAGCACTATTTTCTTTAGCATTTTTTGACTCTTTTACTTCATTCTTTTTTTTAATAATTTTTTCTTGCATCACATTTATTTCCTTAATTTTCTTCTAACACTTATCTTTTTTTGCAGGGGGGTTCTTTCCAAAAATAATTTTTCTTTGAGACTTTTTGGATACTTTTCATATTGCTGTTTTCTTCTGAGTTTGTATCTTGATCTTCCTGCCTCTGAATTATCTTTTTATTGTCAAGTACATTTTTATTGTTTGTTCTTTTCTTCCAATCTCTGAATTATTTTTTGGTCACTTGCCTGCAAGCTTTGTTTTTGGTATTTCCAAGGTGATGTGATAATGGGAGATATATGGTCACTGCTCTCCTGCACTGCTCTAAAGTCTTTACACAAGAAAGGTCCCTGGTACCCTGCAGTCGCAAACACTAAAACTCACTTCTTTGGTACTCTGACCATGCTCCTTGTGACTGACCACCAGCACTCCTCTCCTCTCTGGAATTGGGTCTCAGAACTGTGTATGGGCAATAACGTTGCCAGTCAGCACCAGTTGTTCCCAATTCCAGGTTCCCTGTAATCTTTTGATTGAAGGCTCCTAAAGCTGCTGTTTCTGTTGTGGTCAGTGTTGCAATTTCCCTGTGTATTGACTCCAGACAAAACTTCATAAGGATTCCCTTCCAACATTTCAAATGTTTGCTCCCTCCTATTCTTAGGTCTGAAAAAATGGCTCACCTAACTCTGACTTTTTCTTACTTCTGTAATTACAAGTTTTAATTTGAGACTTTATTTTAAAGTTGTTGGAAGAATTCAGTTGGTTGGCTATCATGGGTCTACACTGGATATATAATCTTCTTGGCAATTTAACTATGACTTCATATTAAAAGAGTGTTGGTTAAATTAATATGTTATGATAGTGTAAAAACAAAGTGATCCTTAACACCCTTAAACTCCTTTTCTACTTCTCCTCTAACCCTGAGGAAATATAAGGGCTATGAAGAATTGCTGATGAATTTGCATTTTCTTCTCTTTTATTGGAAACCTTTATTGGATGTTAATTATTCTGATGTTAACCTGTCTGTGATTTGTCTCTTTTTTTTTTCTTTAACGAGGCTGGCCCTGGGATTTCAAACATATTCTGTTTCCAGGACCTTCCTTAAAACAATGCAAGTTGGGAGGCCAAATTAGGTATTATTTAAAACATCATTATCACTTTCATCAAAAACAAAAAAGATAGAAAATAATTGACTAGGTATACATATGCCATTATTCTAGATGTCACTTATCTCTGTAATTTCATTTCCATCTAATGAAGAGGAAATAACAGAGAGATACATATGAGCCTAGACAAAATGAAATATCACTAAAGAGAGATTATTACATTTTATCAAAACTTCTGTCTTGTTCCTTGAACTTCTTAATCTCAAAAATGGGGCCAGAAGACTCAGGAGAATGATGTTTAGGTTTACCAATTTCATAATAAATTTAATATTTACTCTGTTTAACTGCATTAATAAATAAAAGGATTTTATGAATTCATAAAAAATGCAATCAATGTCATCCTAGGTAACTTAAACTAAAAACAATCTAAATGAATGGACAATGGAAAAGTATAGTTATTTTTTACCTGGATTACTAACTTGCTTAAATTCCATTATGCTTAATGAAATAAGTAAACTGCTTTGTTTAGACATGGTATTTCATTTAACTGAAACTATATTTAATTATGTATTGATATACAAGCTGTTTTTTTCTCCTTGGAGTTTGTGGGGAAAAGATGGAATAAAACTATCTTTGTTTATTGAATAATAAGCACATTGAATTAAATAAAATTCTTTGCATCTTTTTTAAAAGTTTCAAATTTATATATCATATTTAAAGTAACCACATTCCTCCTCATACTTTAGCACATATGTATATTTCGGCATAGCCATATGCAGAGATAATTTAGATAAATAAGCATATATGTATACATATATAGAGAGAAGCAGGTTTGTTCAACTAGAGAGTAATGGAAATTTTTTGCCTTGCATTAATCATTAACTAGCTATATGATCTTAGGCTAGTCATTTCCCTTTTCTCGGTCTGAGTTTTCTTATCTTTTCAATGAGAGGATAAGCTAGAGCTTCACTAACCATTTTTTTGTCAAAATGATTTGTATTCTCTAAGATTTTTATTCATTAATTGCCATAGATATGTCAGTTCCATTATAGGATTTATAATTTCTTTTTTGTTGGTCTGTCAATTGAATTTTTAAAAAATTTATTTATTTAAAGCAATGAGGTTAAGTGACTTGCCCAAAGTCACACAGCTAGGCAATTATTAAGTGTCTGAGGTCAAATTTGAACTCAGGTCCTCCTGACTCCAGGGCTGGTGTTCTATCCACTGCACCACCTAGCTGGCCCCTTCAATTGGATTTTTTAAGAACTGAAAGAGGAATAATAAAGTTCCCTACATTAAGTATCAAGGTAAGTTGTTTCTAGCTTCTCCTTAAAACACTTGGATTTTTTATCATAATTATTTATGAATTCATAAATATTCAATATTGACATTTTTATTATTTATGATGAGTTTTGGAAAAAAATACATTCCTTATGTTCTTATTAGACATTTACTTTTATTATCGTGTTTTCTAAATTCATGCTCACCACTCCAGTTTTTGTTTATTATTGCTTTTGGGGGAGATGGTTGGGGCGGGGATAAAATAAATCAGACCAAGCATATAAATGACATTAAAATACCTTTTACATCACATTGTGCATGTTTAATGATTTGAAAATGCTTCTTCATTTCATGTTTCTTTTTGTATTTGTTTTGTAATTATTTTTGTGGGCACTGCAGCAAATCAATAACCATCTATTAAATGCTAACTACATTTTAAACACCAGGAATACAAATATAAACAAGATAATCTTTACTGTCAAGATGTTTTTGTACTAATAGGGGAAGATATCACATATAGAAAGATGAAAATGTAAAGTTCTAAGACTCCCCTCTAATGAAAGGAGCAGAATTCAAATAAAAAGAACACATGGCTATCTTAGATGCTCTCCTGAAATGAAGTTTCTAGGAGGAAACTGGCCCAATTTGAGGAAAGACTAGAACAGAAGTATGATCTTATATTTCACTGCTTAATTGTTTTTTTTTCTAGGAAAAATATAATATTCCTTTATGCATATTTTTCCTTACATGCTTGTTTTAAGAAAACATGAAAATATATAAACTGTATAAGCAGTTTCCCTTTCAAGATATAACAATTTAATCTAACCTATTGGATCTCATCGGTGAATTCTTCTTTTCTCTCCTAATTAAACGCCTTTTTTGAAACAATACTTCCACATTGCATGATTGTCCTTTCACCAATCCACCTTATAACCTGCCTTAATTCTCTAACAAGACCATGTTTTACAATACATTCTAAGGAGTATTTTTTTGTATAGTCCTAATTAAAAGAGACAGTTTTGGTTAGTAAATTATGAACTTGGAGCAAAGATTTTCTGGGCTCTTATTGCTTCTCTCATAACTAATAATTCTTTTGTCCATCAACTGTTCATTTATTTTCTCCTTTTCCATTTCCTTTTCTATAAAATGAGGATGATAGAAAAAAAATAGTTTCTGGGTTTTTTTTTTCTGTGAATCATTGATAAGTATATATTTAAGGGACTTTGTATGCTTTAAAGTATTATATGTCTAACGTTTTTTTTTAGGGTTTTTCAAGGCAATGGAGTTAAGTGATTTGCCCAAGACCAAACAGCTAGGTAATTATTAAGTGTCTGAGGCCACATTTGAACTCAGGTACTCCTGATTCCAGGGCCGGTGCTCGATCCACTGCGTCATCTAGTTGTCCCTATATATATATATAGCTTATTGTTTTGAGGTCATTCTAGGTTTACTAAAGATCTTCAAAACATAGCTAATTAGGGGTGGCCTGTGGAGTAGCGGATAAAGCACCGGCCCTGGAATCAGGAGTACCTGGGTTCAAATCCGGTCTCAGACGTTTAATAATTGCCTAGCTGTGTGGCCTTGTGCAAGCCACTTAACCCCATTTGCCTTGCAAAAAAACAAGAAACAAAGCATAAATAATTAACTTTTTAAAATTATATATGAAGGTAAGGTGATAGAAAGGGATTTGCATAGACATTTTGCCTTTTATTTCAATAAGCTTGAGATCAAGGGATATTCATGATTAAAATAATTACTAGTTAATAATGCAGATCTCTTTTGGTTGAATTCATGAATACTCTAAGGTCAATTTAAAGAATGGTCATAGAGATACATAAAATAAGGCTTTGCCTGGTACCGTCTTCATTAATAAGAAAAAAATCTTAAAGATACAGATTGCTTTGATTTTTAATGAAATACACAAATGAGACAATGCTGTAAGATAATTATAGAAACATACAAATTATGGAATATACAGAATTCAAAAAGTTTTCCATAAGTAGAAAGACTGTAATTTGGTGCTTTTGGTCGACTAACATTTTCACTAATATTTTAGATTTTTTTTTGCAAGGCAAATAGGGTTAAGTGGCTTGATCAAGGCCACACAGCTAGGTGATTATTAAACGTCTGAGACCGGATTTGAACCCAGGTATTCCTGACTCCAGGGCCGGTGCTTTATCCATTGTGCAACTTAGCCGCCCCCCGTCACTAATATTTTAGTATAATCCTTGTCTTGGAATGTAAATGGCCCTGGGTTCTCAAAGTTTCCAGTGATGTACAAATTTAAGTTGATACAAATATGATGCAAAGGCATTATATTCAAACACATTGTCATGTCTTTCATTTGAAGACAAACTTAACTCAGAGAGATTCAACAATGTTTGTCTAAGGACAATGACACTTTCAACTATGATCTTGATTGTTGGAGGTACTACCCTAACAAAATCAATAATCTTTTGGTGTGATTAGTTGTCAGGAGATAGAGCACTGGCCCTGGAGTCAGGAGTACCTGAGTTCAAATCCGGCCTCAGACATTTAATAATCACCTAGATGTGTGGCCTTGGGCAAGTCACTTAACCCCATTTGCCTTGCAAAAACCTAAAAAAAATCAATTTTGATTGAAGTATTGAAGTAATTGATAGTACTAAGATATGAATTGTGTCTCCCTACTCTTGCAAACCTAATGAATGTTTAGAATCAGTTAAAAAATTTCAATTTGTAATTTAAGTAAATTTAAAGTCCTACCCTAGTCTGCTTGTTGAACCAGCTCAAATGTTCTCTCTCTCTCTCTCTCTCTCTCTCTCTCTCTCTCTCTCTCTCTCTCTCCCCTCTCTCTCTCTCCATATATATATATATATATATATATACTCATCCATATACAAATGCATGTACATATATTTATAGATATATGCACATATATACACCTATGTACATAGAACATACACACTTATATACTCTGAGGTATAATTAAAAAGTTTAGAGTATTCAGAAAAAGGTAACAATGATGGTAAGAAGTCTTAAAATATAAAACAAGATTTAAAAAGCGAACTAGGCAATGAAAGATTCTGCCAGTCTAAAATTATTTCTATCACATCTTATGAAATTTTAAACTTTACTTTATCATAATGCTTGCATTTCTATCCATTAAAGACATATCAATATTCACCCTCTTCTAAAATCACTAATAGATGAGTTACATGAATAATGAGACAGTTATTCATATAGCAAAATATATTTAACAATAAAAAGCAAATAAATTTAATGCCTCTAAAAAATAAAATGACGTAAAACAAAAACACTTTTGCTTTTGATGTTGTTGTTGTTGGCAAAGGTTAGGCAGCCATTTCACTGATGATAGTATTGTTTCTGCAATACTTTGCCTAAAAGTATGAACATCACTTTTGCAACTGAATTTAAGCAACATCATCTCAAATGTGTATATTGCTTTCTTGAAATTTTCCAAATTCTTTCTCATGCATAAAGACCTCATTTTATCAGTGCTCATGGGCTTTGGAAGAAACAAAGCAATTTATTTAATTTTCAGATTTATTAAAAATACACCCATACCTCAAAAGCTCCTGAGATTACTTTCACAAAAAAAGTGCTCAAATGAAATTAATAATCTGTACTATCTAATTGAAAAAATAACTAAAAGGGAAAAATGATTTTTGGAATATACTAAGCTAATCAGTGTACTCTTCAAACTTGCTTTGATGAATTGATTGATTGAATTAGCAATTAGTTGAATAAATACTTACTAAGTGTCCACTATTGGTCAGATATAGTCATAGGTACCAAATGTAAAAGACAAAAATGAAATAATTCCTATCTTCAAGGATTTTATATTCTTCTCTTATTTGAAGTCAAGGAAGGATCTGTAATTTTTCAGATATTACAGTTGTGTTCAACTCTTCATGACCCCATTTGGAGTTTTCTTGGCAAAGATACTTAAGTGGTTTACTGATTCTTTTTCCAGATCATTTTATAGAGGGAGAACTGAGGCAAATAGGTTAAGTGAATAGCCCAGGGTCACACAGTATATAAATAGTAAATGTTTATATGTATGTGTATATCATATATATATATATGTGTATATATATATATATATTTATACATAAATATACATATTCATGCTGATATATATATATATATATTAGATATGCATATATGCATACAGATATATATCCTATAGGCAACTGGTTGGTACACAGGATAGAGTATAGAGCACAGATCTTGTGTCAAGAAGAAATGAAATCAAATTCAGATCTTATTTATATCTCTCTATACATATATATATATATATACATAATATATACATGCATATATTTATATATCCCTTCCTAGTGGATAGACAACAACTCAGAACCAAAGTTTGAATATTCTACTTTAAATTAATCAGTTAACCATTTTTAATCTTTTTTTTTTCATCAAACCAGGCATAATAATATTTGAACTTCAAACCAGGTATAATAATATTTGAACTAACAAATTTGACTTATTTTCCAAGGTTTAATGTTCTTCATAAATATAATGGTTTCATAAAATCATGTAAATATGACATTATTAGCAGAAGGGATATTAGAAGTAATAGTAATAGTAATTAGAAGTAATAGTAATTAGTATTAGTATTAGAAGACCTATATATTTTAGTTATAGCTCTCCTACTTAGTAGTTGTATAATTTGAACATTTTTTTTATTTTAAAAACTCCAGAAACTTTAGTTTCTTCACATGTAAAATGGTAAGGGGTCATATGAAACCAAAAGACTTCTAAGTTCTTTTCCATGTCTTAGATAATGGTATGACATATTTGTCTACATTTAAACAGAAAATATTTAATAATATAGAATGTTTCCTCTATGGCTAAACAACTGTGTAGTTATCCTTAAGATCTTTGTAACTGCCATGCTATAATGTTACTTTTCTACCTGTTTAAATCCAGTCTATCTGAAAATGCCATTTTCTCTGTCAGAATTCCAAATCTAGTGAAAAATGTTACTATTAGCTAATTATTATTATTATTAATGTGTTATTAACTTCCATATCAAGGGTGTTTCTGAAATCCTGAGGGAAATGAGGAACCCAATTATTCTTTAGTGTATTAACTACTTTATAAAATTTAAATTGAATCTTTTTGTATTACCACATTCCTGAAACATGCAGTATCTGCTATTAAATTTAACGGGTGTTATGTTCTCATTAAATGATTAGTACTGACTGATGTAGGGCAGGGTGAATGTTTAGTACATCACGTGGAGGTAAATTAGTTCTCATTTACTCAGTCTACATTCTCTCTATTGCAGAAGTATGAGATTTGTCATCATGATTAAATATTTTTCACAAGTTTTTAAAAAAAGAACTGCCCCTGTATTTTTATTTTTTAACAAATCATGAGGAATTAATACAAATGAAAAGGAGAAAAGTGGAAAAATATTGAAATAATGTGATTGGTAAAGAATTAAGCTAATTTTTATATGAGGGTCATATATTAAGATATTTGTTTACAAATTTATCAGTTACAGGAACTGCATTTTAGAACAACCTGTGATGATAGCTACTTTCCCAATTATAGGTGCACACTATAGTTTAATTAGAAAAAAAAATGACTGATTCCTCTTGTCACACACAATCATAATTCTTGCAAATTTATTCTGTAGCAGGTGAGGATATGATAGCTTAAAAATTCTTATAGCATGTTGAGTTAGAGTCTGAACAAAACAGGTAAAGATGTCCTAATTTTGAGGAAATTTAAATAAGGATTAAAAGGAAGGAAAGTTGAAATGAGGTATGATTGGATTTTTAATATCTTTTATTTGTTTTAAGAAAAAAATCTTAGAGAAATTTACCTCAACTAGAGGCCTAAAGTAAAACTAAATTTAGGCATGATATTTAGATGTTGAAAAAATGATCATTGAGGGGCTAACAGTTGTGTCTAGTCACAACATACAATTCTTTTTTCCTACAACTTCTAGGACAATGGAGAGTCTTTCTGTGCTGGCAGTGAAGCAGAATGAAATGAACACCAGAAATTTATGCATTCAACTGTAGGCCTCTGACTGGGGAAGTCAACTAATTCACAAAATTTGAGTTTCTTTATTTATAAAATGTACATAATAATTATTGCAATTTCTACCTTGTAGCACAATTGTGAACTTCTTTAAACTAGTAAGCTTTGAATAGTTATAAAATATGAATGAGCAATGATATTACTTGTTCATAACTTTTGCTTTTAATAGTCCTCTAATGGTAATAGATTAGATCTTCTTTTCTAGAAGTTTGGGTTAAAAATTTATTTAGATGATTTATTGCATAGGACAGGAACTAAAGTGAAATAAATGGCACTGACCAGTACCCAGGTTCTGAGTTCAGCAAGGCCTTTTACAACTGTAAAAATATCTTTGATCTCTTCATTCCCACTTCTGCAGAAGATTATTCTAATTATCCTTCTTAATCTTTTGCTATTCTTCAGTCTCTCCCTATCTACTTGTTTCTTCAGTATCCCCAGGAAAGATACCTACATTTATCCTGAATGACTAGGATGATAATGACAATAAAAGTAACATCACTAAAGCCACTGGATCCAACCATTCAAGTAAACTATTGTTCTATATTTTCCTTCCCTTTTTCAGTGAAACTTCTCATCTCTATTTCCTTTCTTCTCATTTTCCTTCTTAACTTTAAAGGATCTGATTTCTAACCTCATCATTCAATTGTTCTTTTCTAAAGAGTAATGTCCTAAAGCCAAACCAAAGTATTTTTAAATAATTTTTCATCCTTCCTGACCTTTCTGCTACTATTCTTTGATGTCCTTTTGTATAATTAGGTTTTTGAAAATCATACTCTCTCATCATTCTCTTCCTGAATATCTAACAGCTTCCTCAGTCTCCTTTTCTCTGTCTCATTTCAGGTTCATAAAGAGTATTTTCAGATGCGCTTTTCTTTTCTCCCTAAAACATTGCTAGATAATTCATGATGACCTATAATTTGAATTATGAATTCAAAACCAATCATTCTCCAGTCTCTACATCCAGTCCAATTATCTCTCTTGTTTTTCAGGCTCTTATCACCAACACATTTTTAATATATTGAGTTAGATGTATTAAGTGTCTAGAACATACAGAATGCATTCATCTTCCTCTCTAAACCCTTAAAGTCTTCCCAGATATTATTGTCAAGGGTACCATCATCCTCCATTCATGCAGGCTCCAAAGCTAGATATCATCCTTAATATATGCAGTTCGTTACCAAACACTGTTATTTATATCTCTTCTCTCTGTTCACATTCATTGTTCTAGAATATACATTCATGATCCCATGATTTAGATTACTACATTAGCCTTCATTTAAAAAACAATTTTAATTTATGGAATGAAGCAAGTGTTGCCATAACGTAGTACAATAAAAAGTATGATTGCACTTTAAACTGTAGCTTGGTGCTATTCCTTTCAAATATACAACTAAATTATCACATAAATTTCTTTTTCCCCCCATTTTTTTTCTCCCTTCTCACCTTAGAGCTGGTTTCCATTAGGCCCAAATTCATATATATATATATATATATATATATATATATATATATATATATATATATATATATTATATATATATATATAATATATATATATATATATATATATTATACACACATAGACATATACATATATACATATATATACATATATATAGGTATATATATGTGTATATATATACACATATATATATAAATGTGTATACATTTACATATATACAGACATACATGCCTATATGTATATGTAAAATTTTATATATATACTTCTATTTATTAGTTCTTTCTCTGAATGCAAATTAGTGTCTTGCTTTATATGTCCTTTATATTAACAAGTATTTTTAATATAAAAATAATTTATTCATTTAAAATCATTCTTAAATATAATAATCTGTAATTGTATACTATATTCTCTTGGTTCTGCTTATTTTTCCCTTCATTAGTTTGTGCAAGTATTTCCATGACCTTTTTCCATATAATCATTGAGCTCATAATTTCTTAAAGCTCAAGAATATTCCATCACAGTCATATACACATCTTGTTCAACCATTTCCTAATTGATGGGCATCCCTACAATTTACAGTTCTTTCCTTCCACAAGGAGAGGAAAAATGCTTTAAACAGTCTAGCATGTGTGTGTGTGTGTGTGTGTGTGTGTGTGTGTGTGTGTGCAGCTTCTTTTCCTTTTTTCCAAAACCTTCTTTGAAAATAGGCCAAGTAGGACGGCTAGGTGGTGTAATGAATAAAGCACCAGCCCAGCATTCAGGAGTACCTGGGTTCAAATCTGGTCTCAGACACTTCATAATGACCTAGCTGTGTGTCCACTTAATCCCATTTGCCTTGCAAAAAAAAAAAAAAAATAGGCCAAGTAGTGGTATTGCCAGCCTTGTAAAGGGACTCCATACCTCAAGACTTTTCCCATTTCCATTCATCCTCCAAACAGAAAGCAATTATTTTTTCTAAAGTGTTGCTCTATGGGGGCAGCTGAGTTACACAGTGACTAGAGCACTGACCCTGAAGTCAGGAGGAAATTAGTTCAAATCCAACCTCAGACACTTAATAATGGACTAGTTGTGTGACCTTGGGCAAGTCACTTAACCCCATTGCGTTAAATACATAAAATAAATGTACAAAAATAAAGTGTTGCTCTAACAATGTATCACTCACGTACACTCAATAAACATCACTGACTCCACATTAACTAAAGAAGCAAATGAAAATTCTTTGTTTTGCATTCAGAGACCTTCTCAAGTTTGTCTCTTTCTATTTTTTCATCTAGCTTTGTACCCTATAGTATCCTCCACAGAATTTCAACTCCCAACTCAGCTTTTGTATAGGTTGATTTTACATGTCTGAAATATTCTCACTCCTTACCTCCACTTCCTAGGATAGCTATATTTCTTTTAAACTCAATTCAAATCTCACCTTCACCCTCATCCCTACCTGCCCCCACTGTTGCTGTTTTCCCTGTAATACTGATGTCCAATTTTGTCATACATGACTCATATGTATCACTTTTTGAATAATATCTTCACCATAAAAATGAGTTACTTGAGGGTCAGGATCATATGTTTGCTTCTCTTTGTATTCTTAGTGCTAGCACAATGAATGGAAAATATTAAGTAATTAATTAAATGGTTGATTTTTTGACCTGACTTGGCTTGCCCAAATATTCCTTACATTCCTCACATTCACTGGATGAAAGTACCTTCCTATAGCAACAATATCAACCTCACTATTTTTGGACCTTTTCCTAAATTTTACTATTTTTAAAAAATGCTAATAATTTATTCATTAAGAATGAGAATTATTGCTTCCATAAAGAGTATAATATCCTTATTTTCCAGCTATCACTTTTCAGCTATTAAGGGACATAAAAATCTTTGACATTCTTCATAAGATTGCATGAAAAACATGTATATTAAATGAAAGAATTTGAATTGTCTTATTTTTATCAAGATAACAAAGATAGAGGATGGCTAGGTGGTGCAATGGATAGAACACTCGCCCTGGAGTCAGGAGTACCTGAGTTCAAATCCAGCCTCAGACACTTAATAATTACCTAGCTGTGTGGCCCTGGGCAAACCACTTAACCCCACTGCCTTGCAAACAAACAAACAAACAACCCAAAAAGATAAAAGGATAACAAGCTAACAAACATTATACAAAGTGACACATGTTTTTTTTGAAGAGAGCATGATATTGCTGGGAAATGAACAAAACATAATATTACTGAAAAAGTAGATGCACACACATATTTATGTATTAATATGTATATATATATATATATATATATATATATATATATGTTTAGTTTCTAATGTTACTTTTTTGCAATTTCCCAAGAATTATACTCTTTGCAGGTGTGTTTAAATTCCAAAATATTGTATTTTCAACTATTAATTTAATTGACATTATATATATAATTATACTGTTAAGTATAAATTAGAGGCAGAACATTACTTTATATAAATCTTAGCTAATTGGCATCAAAGGAAAGTATTAAGCCTAAACATCATATCCAAGATAAGTCTCTAGGTAGCATGAACTTTTTGATCTAGAACATGTAGTCATTAATACAATCAGTTTGCATGTCAAATCCCTGCCCATTTTTAGATTTTCCATAACAGAATTATAATTTCTGAACGTTTTTTTTTCTCTTATGTGATTTGAGCAGTTTTTTAAGATATAAAGTTTAAACTGCATGGCAAAATTTCCTTTCTTCTTTTAGATATCCTGTACCATTCTTATTGATATGCATGGTACTGCATTTAGGCTGCTTGGAAGATTACTTTATTATACTCTAGAATTTGGTAAGAGAAGTTGTGTGTTAGTTCTCTTTAGAATTTCTTTCATTATTACTTTCTAAGTTATACAGTTTCTATTCTCACCTCTGATAATAAACTTTCAAAAATGTATTTTCTGCAATGTGATATTTTGATTCTTTGCCAGTCCTATTATTTTTAAGATTAGTAATTCAGTTGATGAAAATTTGATTAAGCATATACATAAAGAAGAAAAAAGACAAATAGTTCATCTGATGGATTTTTTATTTCAATCATTCATTCTAATGGCCCTAAAATGGCCCTAAAACTTGATTCCCTTATAAAAATCTGAGTCCTCTTTCTAGGAATTTCATTTAAAAAGTTTCACTTTCTTGCCTTTACTTCAATCTTTATTTTTTGTAGTATCTGATTATATAGCTCAAAGTTTTATTAAATTCCTCTACAATCATTTCTACTGTCAGTTTTCATATTTGTCTTTTTGAATTCTTGCAGTAGTGATTATTCACAACTCTAAAAATATCATGCCTTACTCTATATGCAATTCTAATGCATGTTAAAGTATATTAAAGCATTTCCTATGCTTCCTTCCAAGTTATAGCTACTTTTGTAATTCTGTGTCCCTCTCAGGACCCAAGCCTTGTCTTTTTCTCAGTATTTATCTTCATTTGTCCTATGATATCTATTCATTTTGGGGAAGGGGATTTTCTTTCAATCTTGTTCTTTACTTTCTAATTTTTCTTCAAATAAAAAAATTCTTATTTTCTAAGGGGTTTCTTTTCTTTAGTTTATTTTATTCAACTGATGTAGATTAAAGTAATACAGGGTCACTCAAACCAAAAACCCCTCATTTTCTCTGTAGGTATTTTCTAAGTTTTTTGATTAAATAAAAATAACACCATTTACAAACATTTTTTTTTCTTTCAGTAGCTTTGTGTCAACATAAAATCAAATCAGATTCAGATGCATTCCAGAAATAAGGGGGCATGTAATTTTTGTATGGTAACTAAATGTTTCATGATATGTATGTATATGTGTGTGCATATAAATATATATGTATATATTTGTGTGTGTATGTATATAAATGTATATGCATGCTATATGTATACATATGCATGTGTATACATCTAAACACATACACATACATATATATATGTGTGTGTGTGTGTGTGTGTGTGTGTGTGTGTGTGTTGGTATATTTTCCCCTCTGCATCCATGAGCTATTTCTCCCAACCCACATTTACATATTTGATCCACAGCGGAATAAGTAACCATAAGTTCAAAGAATTCTGAAGATACATTCTTAAAACTCCATAGATCAATACATAGTGAACAGAGTCAACTATATAAAAGTAAGAACCATTCTTCAATTGAAAAATGACCAAAGGATATGAATAGGCAGTTTTCAGAAGAAAAAATCAAAGTTACCTATATTTAGGTGACAAAATGTTCTAATTCACTTTTATTTAGAGAAACATAATTAAAAAACCATGACAAGAAAAGAAAATGACAAATGCTGGAATGGACGTCGAAGGACTAGGACACACACATGCACATACACACAGACACATACACAAACACCAAAATAACAGCAATATAGGTCATAGCCTCTACTATTGCTTATCATCAAGTCAGTCAGAAAGTAGAATTGACTAATAGTAAAAGTTATTTACTACAACAGCACAGTATGGATAGTAATACCACAATCTAAGTAGGATGTGTTTTCCCACAGTTAAAAAAAATTAGTAAGAAAAGACAATCACACAGACTACAATAGTAGTTAAACATATTTATAGAGTCCATTTAGGGTATAGTCAGCTTATAACCTAAACCTTCCAGAATCCTGGATTTCTTTACTTTATCTCCATGCTACTTCCTCAACTCACAGAATCTCTTTTGGGCAAGTTTGTCATCTAGGTTGACTGGGTTTACTTCTTCCTCTTTCTTTCAGTGTCTCAGGACCAATAAAAAAGATTGAGTCCCTTTTCTCTTCCAACAGCCATAGCAATTTCTTTTCTTAATTTAATATATTAGGTTTTCCAGCAATGACTATTTATTTGAGATGTTTTGCTTTTATGTTTAAGGCCACTAAACAAATAGATTCTCTTCTGGTTAACAAACAGCTAGCTGCACTCTAATAATATCAAGTTTTACTGAAGAAATTATTCAATATTCATGAATAAATTATGGATCATAAAGAATTTTCACTGCTTTGTTATGGCATTAAAATTTCATTGTCTCTGCTACCTGTCACTTTTTTTTAATACAGTTCCACAACTGGACTTGTGAGGAGTAGTCAAATAATCAGGGAACTTATAATCAACTCCTTTCACTCCCTTCTATAAATAATACTTTGTATTTGCATGATATTTTCTCTCCTGAAAAAAAAAGCTATCTGTTCCTTAATTTATAACTTCCCAGCAAAAAAAAGTGTAAATTATCAAACATTTTTTCACAATGGAGAAAACTAAAGTGCACAGAATTTAAGTTCATAGGCTCACAATGTGTGTAATAGAACTTTCATTTAGGGACAATTTTATTCATTATATCATAGGTCATCATGAAAGTATTTGTCAAATATTTATAAAATAGATTCTTCTGAGTCAACTTGTAAGAATCATCAAAGTTTAAATGAAAAGCTTTAATATTTGCCAAATAAGGAATTCAGTTTCATTGCTATAGTCCTTTATTTGGTAAGAAATTTTTATCTTAAACATATGTGCATATATTTTTGCAATTACTATATACAACATTTGTGTCATATACATGTATGTATTTGTATATCATTGCATTGTTTTAATTTTTTCTAGAAATATTGTTGATGTCATGTGGAATTATTTTACATTTAGGATTTAATATTTTAAATTATATGCTATTTAAGTATCCAATTTAGTGAGGAATTCATATTTATGAAGGTTATTGGAAACTGAAATTCCTAACAAATTTTATTTAAAGTAAATTGTACTTGATAGTACCATATCCAAGCATCAGAAATGTAACTCCCAATTGTCTTGTCCTTAAGTTACTAAGATTTTTTTCATGAAGTAAAGGCAATTATACATTACATGAAGATTAACAGTCAGTAAAGATATAATAAACACCTATTATGTGGTAGCCACTGTGCTTACCACTGGAGAGAGAGGATGGACTTGATTTTAATTCCTTGGTCTTTCATTTGACCATAAAATTTCAAACTAAGTTTGTTCTTCTTCAAAGTACAGATAATAATATCTTTATACTGAATGTTATGGGGTTACTATGAGGAAATGCTTTATTAACTTGAAAGTATCATATGTAAGAAATAAAGGCATAAAAAGTTGAAGTGACTGACAGCTAGCAAGTAGTAAAGTAGAGGGGGGGTGCATAAACTAATATTTTCTAACCTAGTATTTAAATCTAGTATTCCTTCTATTATAAAGTTTCTCATCCTTAGAGATTTATTAATATCTTTATAATTGACTGAAATTTCTACCTTTCAACTCAATCAATTAAAAAAAAAATAGGGTAGCTAGGTGGTGCAGTGGATAGAGCACTGGCCCTGGAGTCAAGAGTACCTGAGTTCAAATTCAGCTTCAGACACATAATAATTACCTAGCCGTGTGGCCTTGGGCAAGCCACTTAACCCCATTGCCTTGCAAAAAACAAACAAAAAATAATTCAATATATAGTAGATGATCACCATTGACTTAAGAATATAAAGAGGTCTGATAGTTTGGCTAGAAAGACAATACTTGCATGAAATTATAAAGACAAAACTTTCATGAAATTTTAAAAAAGTGTACTAAGTAATGTGTACTATTTTTAGACATAAGTATTAGTATTACTGTAGTAACTGTGATTCCTAAAATTTTTGGACAATGGATTTTTTCCATTATGTGAATGCAAGAAATGAAAGGAAACTATATTGTCTTGGTTATATGGAATATTTTAAGATACAAATTTATATCTATGAAGTTCAACTCAAGGTATTTTTGAATAACTTGTGATCCACTAAAATCAAAAAACCTATTTAGCATCTAAAGTATTTTTTAATTGATACAATTCATTGGTGGCCTTTTATTCTATTACAGTCATGATATCATTATTTCCCCTCATGGTTTAAAATATAATAGTTTCTTAAAGTTAAATCTATCAGAGTGAGAATAATATCGATGAAAAAGTACTACCAAGTGCATCTTATGGAGTTATTGAAAATGCCTTCTTTCTTAGAATATATGTTACTACTTCGTGTAATTTACCTATATCTATAACTAATATAGGATATTCTTTGAATTTTACACTGTATGTTTAATCTAACCACCAGATGGTGCACCTATGAAGCTTGCTGCTAGGGATATTTATGTCCTATCTTTTTAGTGTTAGATTCTTTGGGAAGACAAAATTGACAATAAACCTAATGTGGTGAAATTTGGATATAGAAACACTGGGATGAATCCATAACCACAAATTTTTCTCATTCCAGATGACAAAATGCTAAAAATTGTACCAGCTCCATCCATTTTTCTTAACACTTTGATCCAGATTAGACTCCAAATATTCTGAGCAAGGTTTGAATTTTTTGAATTCATATTTTTACATTGATTGGCAGTTTGGGGTAGAAGAAAAGTAGAGAGAGAGTTTATATCGCTAACAACAAGGAAATGCAAATTAAAACAATTTTAAGGTTTTATGTCACATCTAACAGAATGAAAAGATTAAAATGGAAAAAATATTACAAAGACTAAACTTTGAGAAAACAAGAATGTTAATCTGTTATTGTTGGAATATTAATTATTTTAACTACTTATGAAATAATTTGTATTTATATTTAGAAAGACAATATAGACACCAATGAGGTCAAAGTAAGAGACGAAAATCACACACATGCATACATCACACACTTATGTATGTATATACACAAAAATGCATATATTTATATACACATACATATAAATCTCTATCTCTAAATATATGCAACCAGATAAGAAAGATCAGATAGATATGTGAGTGTGTCCTGCATACATGCGTATATACATGTATATATGTGCATATGTATCTAAATACAGATATAGATATGACTTTGTTTTTTATAATAGCAAGGAACTAGCAAAAAAGTTGGTATCTACCTACTGGATAATGGCTAAGTAGAGTAACCATAATATGTAAAAGCACTGGAAGTATGCTGATACATAAGAAATGAAGACTACTGATTTTATAGATAAACTTTGGAAAACTCTTAGATCCCAAATAAAATAAATTGAATCATGAAAATTTATTCAAGATGACTAGAATAACATGCAAAAAAAATAACATTCTAAGACTCCAAGTCTCTGCCCAGTTTGACCAATTAGGGTGCCCAGAGCACTGAAAGGGAAATATGTCTCTAGAGGTTATGAATTCTATAAATAGAATGCTGCAAATATTTTAATTCATGTAATTTACTTTTACATGCATTTACTAGTTTTTATGTAGTAATATTATACTTGGGATAAAGAAGAAGGCATTGGAAAATGAAAATTAATTATACATATCTAATACTATATGCAGATGTAATTAAGTATATATACACATATATAATTATGTGTAAGAATATATTGTTATATTGTTTTTATATTTTTTTACTTATCTATCATTTTTTTAGGTTTTTACAAGGCAGTGGGGTTAAGTGGCTTGCCCAAGGCCACACGGCTAGGTAATTATTAAATATCTGAGGCTGGATTTGAACTCAGGTACTCCTGACTCCAGGGCCAGTGCTCTATCTGCCCCTTTATCATCTTAAAGCAGTTCTTTCCTCTATTCACACATTCAAAAAAATAAAAGTAAGTATATATGCCTGTATATATAAAGAAAACTAATGATCATTATCATTATCCCAGCAAAACTGGGTTTTCTCAATAAAAATGTCTAGGTTACTTTTACAAATTAACTGCGTAGCAAGATACCCATAATTCTGAAAGTTATTCTATCTATCTATCTATCTATCTATCTATCTATCTATCTATCTATCTATCCATTGTTTTATTTAAGAGCTCACTGTGTTCAATTGTTTCCTGCATTCTTACTCAAAATTTTTAAATGATTTTGAAAAGTTAATCATTAATATTCCTCTTTTAAATTAAAAAAGGTTGCAAATTATGGCAAGAATTCATTACACAAAATGTTTATTGTGTATATTGTTTTTTTCTTCCCACAAACTAGCTACAGATTTGTTTAACTATCATCTCTTGTTCTATATAAACATTCAAAGGTTTATGCCAATGCCAGGCTAAAGTGGGTATAAATAACAACATAAAATGCAAAAATTAAATTTATAAATGCAAATAATATTTTAACATCATTCACAAAGAGTCCAGTGTGATATCTTACTAAGACAACAATCTAAAACTGACTGAATATCACTGCATGGAGTTTGGAGGTAATTTTATTGTTAAGGAAGAAAACTTATTCCTTATGTTTTATGTGAGTCAAAATTATTTTGAGGATGCAATTTTAATCTTTCCTCAAAAATTCAGGCTTGACATTTTATAAATGAAACCTTCTATGTATCATCTCAAATATCTCCCAACCATTATATTTTAAAGAAAAACTGTAAATTCCTGAAATGTTTTTATCACTTTACAGTATATATGCTAATTAGAATTGTTATTTTATTACAATTGCACCTGTTTCTCTTTGGAAACTCATGTTAAAACAATATGGAAAATGATAAAGGATAATAAATTTGAAAAAAAAGTATTTTATAATTCTTTCCACAAGATTTTGAATCAGATATATACTCTCTACCTTCTTTATAGTCCACAGAATTCATATTTCTCAAATACTGAATAATTTCATCAGAAATGATCATTTAGATTATTATTTCCATGGCATAACTGATGTTTGAAAGAATATTCTGAATTACTTTTCTTTCAATTATATACTAATATTTTTTTAAATTTTATTTTATTTGTAACTCTGAAGTTTTTCACTCACCCTTTGAGAAAACAAAAACGCAAAAAATCCATTATGGATATGTGCATGTGTATGTGGAACAAATATGAATATATGTATATATGCACACATGTATGTATGTATGTATTATTCAATCTACCCTCCCCTATCTGTAGGTGAGAACCTTGTTTCAGAATACAAAAATATGCATTTTCAATGTTCATAGGAAGATGTATATTATCACAATAAAACATTTTATATGAATATATTAAAACATTTAGAAATATTTGTTACTGTCTACATCACAGTTCTCATGATGACCTTTGACATTTTAGCTTTGAGTAGATATGCTTCTTGAGATAGTAGATGGTAGTATATCTTCTTAAATAATCTTAATTTTGCTCTGCTTACCACCACCCCCCTCAAACAACAGCCAAAAAAAAAGTAAAAAAAAAATCTTATGTCAAGTTTTAGAGGTAGAATCCAAATCTCCTTATGATTCAATTACTTCAGTAACAAGGTCACTGTTAGCAATAAACAATAATAAAATATAGGGAGACATTGAAGTATTCAGTGGTTTGTTATTATATAAAAGAAAATCCATGAATTTTAAAATGTACCTGGGGGTACAGAAAGATTTAGAGATTTCACTCAGAAATTTTATCTGGACTAATGATAAATTTATATAATAAATAAATAGTGGTCTATTTGATAATATGTAAAAATAAATTTGTTTATATCTTGAATCATATAACTTTCTTTATAAATAATAAAATGTGGGACCCACTTGTGGAAAAATAAAAATGAATGATAAACTTTTTTAGAGAATCACAGTACTCCTTTATAGGAAACCATAATGAGAGAAGAATAAAAACCAAAATAAAACTCACCTTGTCCACAATACATATCTGTTTCCTGGTTTGAGCATCAAGAATTTCTATCTCAAAATGAGTGATTTTTGAATGTTTGACTAGTGGAGTTGGTTTCAGTACACCAGCAGATAGTACAAGTTGTGACAAAGAATGAAAATTCTTCTTGTCATTCTTCAGTATGGTCTGTGTAGTTCCTTGGGCAAATAATTCCCTCTTTCTGTCTGTAACAGAGGGCTTGCTCCTTTTGAACATAGTGAAAACTAGCAGGAGACTCTTTCCTGTCAACACGGGACACTTCCAAATGTGTTCTCTTTGCATTAGTTAAATACAGCTGATGAAACCCTCAAAGGTCAAGTGACATGCCATTTCAAGAGTCTAGTTTTATTTAGCAGAGGTGAAAACAATGACTGATCTATTTCTATTTATAACGTGCTGTTATGAATTGCTTTGATGTAAAGGGTTTCTTTACTGCCATTTGAAACATTTCTTGCTTTGATCTTTTATCTTAGTTTGTTAATTTGACAGATAGCCACTGAAATTCTGGGTATAAGAACAGAATTAGAAAGAAAATGAACTTATGCTATTTATGATTTGGGAGTGCTTAAATGTTTACAATACACATATAAATATGAGATTGCCAGTGATGATCCACAGCAATGATTTAATTATATGGGGAATTTTTAATGTAAAAATTTTAGCTATCAGTTAAAAAAAAAAAGAAGAACCCTGTTTGAAATGTATAGGGCTGGGGCGGCTAGGTGGTGTAGTGGATAAAGCACCGGCCTTGGAGTCAGGAGTACCTGGGTTCAAATCCGGTATCAGACACTTAATAATTACCTAGCTGTGTAGCCTTGCGCAAGCCACTTAACCCCATTTGCCTTGCAAAAACCTAAAAAAAAAAACAAACATGTATAGGGCTTAGAGAGTTTTCTGAGAGTTAAGTTGACTTCCTTATGATTATATGGCCATTGTGTTAAAGGCAGATATAAACCCATTTCTTCCATAGAGCTCAATCATGGTGTCTCCATAATTATTTAAACACATTCTGTCCTTTTCTGTCAGAGAAACTAAAGATATAAAATAATATTTACATTTCTTGATTTTTCATCACCCCATTCATCTCTTATTTTTTTCCCAATAATGATTTCAACATCTTTTCATTTTTTTCTTAGTTTTTCTTTTCTAGATCTGTCACCATCATGTATTGAAGTCGTAAAATTTTATGGGTATCTGGAAAGAACTTTAGGAAAAGACTGAGATCAAAGGATCTAAATATTAGATTGAAGGAAATTACAATCATAGGGTCCACAATAATAAATATACTTTTTTTTGATTTTTTTTAAAGGGAATAGATTACATGTTAGAGGGAAATAGTCATATAATATATTTGTAGGAAATATTGTTGAACATTCTGTGGCATAGAAAGTTAAAATCATTTAAGAAAAAAGTAAGAAACTTATTAAATTCCTTTAACACCAATCTAAATAAATTGTTATAATGATCAAATGTAATACTGGACACAAAAGTATTCAGCAAACTTTAAAGTATATAATAGCAATTAGTAAAAGAATAAGAGAATTCAGGGCAGCTAGGTGACACAGTAAATAGAGCATAGGTCCTGGAGTCAGGAGGGTCTGAGTTCAAAAATGAAACAAACAAAAAACAGAACAAGAGAATTCTAGAAGAAATTAGCTGAAGAAAATATTGTAACATTTAGAATTGTTTAAAAAGTACATACACTTTATCTTGTTCAGGTTTACATTCCTTTTTTTTCAATAACTACCATGCATTTAGGGTACAGAATGAGAGTTGAGAATTTTGTTGTCATAATGAAATCAGACTAAAAGTTGATAACCATCCAATGATATTGAATTTTATAAAAAAATCAAATCAATAATATCTTGAATAAACTAGGGGGAAAATTTACATTGCCCTCCCCATTATGATTGTGTGACAGACTTGCAGAACATGGTAGAAAGTATAATGACAATGTATTCTCATTGTTTTAGATTCATATCAAAAATACAAGAGAATTTGAATTGAGTCTATATGAAAGCAGTAAAAGAGACCTATAAAAGCATCAAAGACTTTTGGAAAATTTAGTCTTCTGAAGAAAATGGCAACATAATCAATCATTATATACATATATATATATATATATATATATATATTATATATATAACATATATACACATATGAATATTATAGGTATAAGACAATATTTATTTACATGTGAAATATATAGTAGTGAGATAGTCTTCAACACAGAAGGAACTAATTCAGCAACTTCATTAAATCAGATATAATCAATAAGATAAGTACTCATACTAGCACTTTGTGTGGGGTGGGAGTAGTGGGAAACATGGTTTGTACAATAGTAATCCATTCACTCCAGATACATAGTAGGCACGTAATAATGCTAGCTGACTGATTGGCTTCTAAAAATGGGTGGGGTAACTGTATAGATACTAAGTTTTTCTAATACACATCAGTATAATAGAAAAATATATAGATGGGGAGACATAAATATCCTTATATACTCTATATAAAAAGACCAAGAATGAAAGAGAGATTATTTTCATTAATGATCACATGCACACTCACACTTATAATATCTTCTTAAACCAGAAGGTCATTGCATGTGACATCTCCCAAGATGTTACCTTTATTTCCCTCATTTCAAACACAGGAATCCCTTAATTTTATGACCATATATATAAATAATGCAATATTAAGTATGCATATTTAGTTTAATCATCATAAACTTACATGGTTCTGGAAACTCATTTGTCACAGAATAACAAAATTCCAGGTTGGAAGACTTCTCAACAGTTATTTAATCCATTCTGTTTTCCAAAATTTATTCCATTATTTTACCCCAGCTTTTGCTAGAAGATCTCCAATTGAACAGAGACTATATCCTCCCTGGTCAATTACTTTTTGTCAATCATTTTTAGAAGAAAGTCAAATTATGAAATTTTATAGAAGAAACACTATAATCATGTAATTCTTCACTTTTCAATTTTTTGTTAGCTTTATAAGGATATACAAGAAAAATTGAAGCAAAAAGGATTTACAGTATCCAGAGGACCGTAGATTAATAACAGGAAAAGAATTTGTAAGTTGGAACTTTAGATGCAATTGAGGTTAATCTCATTTTGCTGATAAAATACTGAGTTCTGGAGATATTAAGATTTAGCCAAAATTAAAATTAATAAATAGCAGAACTGAGATTAAATCTCAGGTCCTCTGATTTCAAATTGTGATCTCTTCTGCACCATCACACTGACTGTATTTTTTGTATATAAATAATTTTCATCAATTGTCATAGATGCAATATATTTCAAAATCATTACCAACTTCATCTTTTTGAAAAACCCTTACGTGCTTAAAGTTCATCAAACATGAAAGTATTTTTCTTCTAAGTAAAATTGACATTTTGTTTCATGATATTGTCAAGGTCATGAAAAGGAATACTTTTCATTAAAATGTGTTATATAAGAGGCAACTGACACCTCTTTATCAAGTTGACTTGTAATTTTAGTTTTTACTCACTTAAAAATTCTTACTCCTTTATAATACAATTTGAGATCTGTTATAACTAGGCCACATTCTTTCACATTTTTTTCATTGATTCCTTTGATATTCTTGACCTTTTTTCTTTTAGATAAATTTTATTTTTTTCTAACTAAAAAAATGTTGGTAGTTTGATTAGTGTGGAATTGAATAAGTAGATTGATATAGATGCAAATGTCATTTTTATTTTATTTAACTTAACCAGCCCACGAACAATTAATAAGTTTCCAGTTATTTAAAATTATTTTAATTATTATAATTATTAAATTAATTGGTTAATTAATAATTAGTAATTATCACAATAACCTGATATTGATTAAGAAATAAAGAGATGTATCAGTGAAATAACTTAGGAAACAAGACATTATAATAAAAAACCAGGGTAATTTAGAGTTTGATAAATGCAAAGATCCAAGCTTTGGGGATTAAAAACTACTTGGAAATCTGGAAAACTATGACAGAAACTAGGTAGTATTCAACATCTAACAACAAATACCAAGATAGGGTTGAAATTAATACATGATTTGGACATACATGGTGATGTAATAGATTTATAGGTAAGGAAAGAATCAAAGAACAAACAAAAATATAGAGAATGTATATATACACATATATAAATTATAAAATATACATTATGAATTGTAAAATGGATAATTATATAAAATTTCAAGTTTTTGAGTAAGTACAAACAATATAACCAGAATTAAAAGGAAAGGAAAAAATGGAGAAATATTTCCAGGAAGAAATGCTGATAAAGGATTTCATTTTTCAAATATATAGAAAATTGGATGCCAAATTTATAAAAATAAATGCCATTTCCCTAATTGACAAATGATCAAAAGATATAAAAAATTAGTTTTCAAATACATTGATCAAAGCTATCTATAATCATATAAAAATCTGTAAATCACCACCTCACACCTCTCAGACTGGCCAATATGACCTGAAAGGATAATGATCATTGTTGGAAGAGTTGTGGGAAATCTGGAATACTATTACATGGTTGGTGGAACTGTAAACTTATCCAACCTTTCAGGAGAGCAATTTGGAACTATGCCCAAAGGGCAACAAAAATGTGCATACCCTTTGATCCAGCAATACCACTACTGGGTCTATACCCTGAAGGGATGATGAAAAAGTGTAAAAACATCACTTGTACAAAAACATCCATAGCAGGCCTGTTTGTGGTGGCAAAGAATTGGAAATCAAGTAAATGCCCTTCATTTGGGGAATGGCTAGACAAACTGTGGTATATGTATATCATGGAACACTATATTGTTCTATTAGAAACCAGGAAGGATGGGAATTCAGGGAAGCCTATAGGGATTTGCATGAACTGATGCTGAGTGAGATGAGCAGAACCAGAAAAACACTACACCCAAAAGCAACATGGGGGCGATGATCAAACTTGATGGACTTGCTCATTCCATCAGTGCAACAATCAGGGACAATATGGGGCTCTCTGCAATGGAGAATGCCATCTGTATCCAGAGAAAGAACTGTGGAATTTGAACAAAGACCAAGGACTATTACCTTCAATTTAGAAAAAAAAAACCTGCTACCTTATTTTCTGATCTTGCTACGTTTTATACTTTATGTTTCTTCCTTATGGATATGATGTCTCTCTCATCACATTCAATTTGGATCAATGTATACCATGGAAACAATGTAAAGACTGGCAAATTGCTTTCTGTGGGGGATGAGGGAGGGAAGCAAGATTAGGGGGAAAATTGTAAAACTCAAAATAAAATCTTTAAGCAAAAAAAAATCTGTAAATCACTATTGATTAGAGAAAGGCAAATAATAACAGCCATGAAGTACAACCACACATGCCCATCAGAGAAATCAAAAATGGCAATAATGAAAAATGATTAGTGTGGGAAAGTGGGAAAACTGGAACACTAATGCATGGCTGTTATAATTGTGAACTGATATATTCATTCTGGAGAGACCATTTGGAATTATGCCCAAAGGGCTATAAAATTGTGCTTACTTTTTGATCCAACAACACTACTACTACTAGGTATTTTCCCAATGAGATTTTAAAAATGATGATGGGGGGGAATATTTTTTGTGGAATATATATATATATTTATAGCAGTGGCTGAGAACTGGAAACTGAGGAGATATCCATCAATTGCAAAATGATTGAGCATATTGTCATATATGATTGCAGTGGAAAATTATTGTACTATATGATATGAAAAACAGCATAATTTCAGAAAATCTTGGAAAAACTTGCAGAAACATGAAAAGTGAGGTGAGCAAAACCATCAGAACATTGAATGCAATAACAGCAATATTGTATAATGTATAATTGACTTAGCAATTCTCAGCAATATAATGATCCGAGATAATTCCAAAAGACTCATGATGAAAATAATTTCAGCCTGGGGGTGGGGGGGGTGGGGGGTGGAGGGGGGTGGGGGGGTGGAGGGGAAACAAAAACTGATGGCATTTGAATACAGACCAAAGCATGCTATTTTAACTTTCTCTGTCTTCCTTCCTTCTTTCCTTTTCTTTCTTTTTTTCTTACTTTTCTCCCTTCCTTCTTCCCTTACAACCTTTTATTCTTTCTTTCTTTCTTTCTTTCTTTCTTTCTTTCTTTCTGTCTTTCTGTCTTTCTGTCTTTCTGTCTTTCTGTCTTTCTGTCTTTCTTTCTTTCTTTCTTTCTTTCTTTCTTTCTTTCTTTCTTTCTTTCTTTCTTTCTTCCTTTCTATTGGTGTTCAAGTTTACTTGTACAAAGTGACTAATATGGAAATATTTTATATAGTTTCAAATGTATGACATATCTGATTGCTTACCATATTTGTTGGCATTCATTTGTCATCTTTATGTTTAAATTGCTTGGCTAATCATAGTAAGAAATGAAAATGGTTCATTCAAGCTTTGGGACTCATTATGTTGCAATCTAATTGATGGTCACTCACCATCTTTTATAGGTAGAATATTCTTTGACATTTGTAATCATGTTTCCTGTTTCTTCTGATTTTATACTACATTATAGAATTTATTTTTGACTTCGCTCTTCTAAGTTCTATTCACATGTAAGCCACTTTGGGAAATACCTTTACTGTTGAACAGGGCAAGTTTCCACAATTCTATATTTCTAAGGATAATAATCCACTCTGCCCTACCCCGAAAATAGTGCAGAGAGGTTAGATTATTCCATATACAATAGTCTAAATAATTCTAAACTTTAGGCTAGTTCAGACCTATGCACATTATTTTTTTTTATTGATAGAATAATCGAGGGCACCTGAAGTTGTGAAAAAATGCATTTCTGACCATGAGTACAATGTGCATAAGGATGAATATTCATATTCATTAGAAAATATGATTTTCTCATAATTTTTACTTTTACAATGCTCAAATATTCATTTGCAGTCTTTCATTGGATTTGTACTCTTCACCAAGTATGGCTTCAAATAATGTTTACTTACAATGTGATATAGAAGTAAATTTCAATATCACAGGAAAAGTTAGATAAATTTAACTTGATATGGGTATTGATTTCCTTGATATGGATATTCTTTCTATTTATGTTTATGGTGATTCTTCTAAATTCTTGCCTACATATCAACATATAATTTCCAGAGAGGAACTACACACTAAAAATATAAGATGCTATAAGGTCTCTATAATGCTGTTGAGATTTTTTTTTAATTTAATGCTCTTTCCAGGGAAATAGTATTACTTGAAAATAGTGTGAAGTATTACTTCTCCAATAAATATTTTTATATTATTTCTAGGGATTCAAGAATTATAAGACAGTGAGTTTTTCACAATAGAATTATTGCCTTCAACATGGAGACAAGATATTGGGGGAAGGGAGGATAGATAAGGATAACTTTTCAGGACTTATGTAATCACAATAGTTAACCAGAAGTCTATTTGTAGAACACATTTCAAAAATATTGACACCAGTTTATTTTAAGTAATATAACACCATGCAAAGGGACTTATTTTTCTGATTCTTGGCTTCTTATTCTGTAAAAATGATATTAGGTTAAAAAACCAACAACAAAAGCAACTATATAATCTCTAAATTAGCTATTTTCAGTTCTATGATCATATGAATAATTAATTAATAGACTGGAAAAGATTCAGGATATCAAACTAAATTATTTCAAAATTTGTCTTTCTCAATCATGATTCACTATTACCACCTTTTTTATGATAACAATGTTACAAAATAACTTTCCTTGACATATATCATTTTCTGATTAGTTTAAGTCTATAATACAGATTGATAGCTATCTTTGCAATGGCTAATGACAAATACTACCATTCTCTAATAACTCAGTGTTGATATAATTAGTATTTAAACCATTGAATATCCATTCTTATTCTACAAGCTCTCTAATGAAAGACTCTGTATATCTATTATATCTACTTACTGCATTCTCTTTTAAAAAATGTACTTAAACTTTTATTCAATAATTATTCACACTTTTCTCTCCCTTGGCCTTTCAGAGTTGCTCTGAGTTCACTCCACCCTATTTACTTTCTGGGTTACAGACTTCTTTTATTAGGGTCATTGACTCACATCTCTCTTATGTACTCTTTTTCAGTATGGGAAAGTTTCCAAATCATTCTGGCTCCCATATCCACAGTATAAGAACTGTTGGATCACAGTTGTTCTCCTATCAGTGTTTGGCACATTCAGTCATTCATTTTGGCAGCTGTTGTCACTCCTATTTTTTCCACTTGCTTTAAGGGATTTTTCCCCCATAAATGGTCATGGCAAACTTTAGAACTTTTGCTTATTCAATAGAAAGGCTTTTTTATAAGGATATTTCTATTACTCAAGGTCCAGAATCTCAAAATAGCTTAAATATATCTACTTTAGTTTGGAATCTAGTTTGTTCTACTTTAAATTAGGGAATTCAGACTACCAGGTCAATATTAAGGGCTATGAGATATTTTCTTCTGGGATTTAATTTTATTTCCACTTTTTTATTAAGATAAGGAAAAAGAAAATAGCTTTTCTAAGTGAATAGAAACCATTAGATTGTATATTTCCTTCTTCCTTCACTATTTTCCTTCATGAAAAATCTAAAATGACAGAATAAAATGAGATAGTCCAAGCAAAATAAGGAAATTCATTTTCAATAAAAATTTAAAAGAATGATATGATAGTTTACTCAATATTCCAGTCAAGACTATATATATATATATATATATATATATTCAAGGAATTTAATTACCGCTCTCTGTGATGCTCTTGCCTAGAAGCAGTGAGTTAGACTGGTAACCTCTGAAGTAACTTCCAGGCATATGATTATATAATTCTTCAGGGCATGTTAATGTATCTATGATTTGTTTATAAAGATTATGATTAAATGAACTCTGATCACTATGATTTTTAAAAGTAATACAATGCCATGTTTACTTGAATTTCCTAAAACATTCATATATTTGAATTCCTACAAAGATGTCTTGAATAAAGATTTGCCCAAAAGTGTTAGATCTGAGTCCAAAGGACCATAGTTTAAATCCTGAATCTGTCACTTACTATCTGTGTCACAATGAGAAAATAATTTAATCTTTCCAGGCCATGGTGTTCACTTTCCTTTTCTTTAAAGGGGTAGTTGAACTGGGTAATCAGACATTATCATATAGTCAAATAATCGAGTCTGAAGCTGAAAAAAAGCTATATACCCCTTTTTTCTCAGTAGTAGCATTTCAAAATTTTAGCATTTTTATAGTTTAATGCCACTCTAGTATAAATTGGGGGAGGGGATATAAGAGTATAGGTTTGCATGAATTTTGGTGTCTATCAGGGCTTTTGGGCGACACATGAACAATGAACATGAAAATCACCACAAAAGTGATGATGGTGATCTATCTTCAACAAGCTACTGGTGAAAAAAAACTTCACCTAGCTCAGAAACAAACATGTTTCCTTGGTGCCACTTTTACACAAAGATGATCTCAATGATACACATACCATAATTCCCTGGTAAGTTGTACCTATCTTTGACCTTTTGATGGATGTTTATTCAAATTTCCTTTGAGGCAAATCTGCAGAACCCTTTCTGTCACATGCATCTGATGCAAAGCACAAAATACTCATGAAGTAAAATCTATTTTCTTTTCTCTTTTATTTCTGAGAATTTATCACTAATTCCAAATATCATATATTTGAAATTCTTGGTACTTGATTTGGTAGAGAGATGTGATGACACCTTGTTTCCCGATTTGTGATCTTTAATAAATGACATTCTGGTCACTTGATTTGTCAAGTCATGCTTTCTTTGGCCTTATTATCTTGGACTCTGACTTTTATAAAATTTCTTCTACATAAGAGAGCCCCTTCCAGCTAACTTCAAGAATATGGAAAAATAAAACACTTTTTGGATATATTTCAAATAATGATATACCTAAATTTCTTTTACAGAGACTAGAGCAAATTGAAGAGATATCTCCCAATGAATTTTTGACACTACAGTCCCAGCAAACATTTCAAAATTGCTGTTAATAGAAGGACTTAATGGGATGTCAATAGAAGTTTTATTGTATACAATACAATGATATTCAAATATTCTTCTAATATTCAAATTATCTTCTACTGTAAAAATTCTTTTTTCCTATTTCTTTCCACCAAACACTTTGTTGTATTTCAAATGAAATTTTATATCAGAATTATAGGAGGAAAAATATTCTGAAAGCACATAATTAAAATTAAATATCTAAAACTTTTGCCTCAAAATTAGGTAATATCTAACTTTTTTTAAAAAAATCTACCTACAGAGGCAGCAAGGTCATGCAGTGGATAAAGCACCGACCCTGGAGTTAGGAGTACCTGAGTTCAAATCTGACCTCAGACATTTAATAATTACCTAGCTGTGTGACTTTGGGGCCTTGCAAAAAAAAATCTACTTACAAAGAAAGGTGAATTTGCATAAAATTCAAGCAGATATTTTCTTAAGAAATATTTTTGTAATATAGCTATTTTAAGCAGATACAGCAGTAGCAGATGCAGTAGGAATTCAACTTATAGGCAGCAATCAAAAGGATGAAAATCATATTAAAAAAAAAACTCAAAGGTGAAAAAAAACTTCCAAATAATAGTTAAAGAATATAAAAGTTTAGGGCCGGCTAGGTGGCACAGTGGATAAAGTATCGGTCCTGGAATCAGGAGTACCTGGGTTCAAATCCGTTCTCAGACACTTAATAATTACCTAGCTGTGTGGCCTTGGGCAAGCCACTTAACCCCATTTGCCTTCTATCAAGTAGCTTCCTAATTGATTGCCTCACATCCAGTGTCTCCCAACTCTATTAGAATGTCTAAAAGCACTCTTCTGACTACATAATACTCCACTGCTCAAGAATCTTCATCTCTTTTTTGGTAATTCAAAGCGCTTCATAATCTGAATTCAAGATTTCTTTCCAGGTCATTTTTCTGCATCTTGTTCAGAATAAGATTAGTCTGCAAAGAAACAAATGTGTAAGATAAAATGCAATTGAGTTTGGCTAGAATATAGAATATGTGAAGAAGACAAATATATGATCAGTCTGAAAGGACAAACTGTATTCTCTTTTTGAAGTTTTATAAAGGCGAAAAATAGGAGTTGGCATTATTTGGTAAAGATTAGGAGAAAACCCTTGAGTGAATTTTCAACTAGGTGGCACAATGAATTATATATATAGTGCTACTCTTTATGTCTAAATCTTGTACCCATTTTGACCTTATTTTGTATGATTGCTCAACAGACAATCTCTTATTCTCAAACTAATATTCAAAAAAGTTTCACATCTCTCTTTTGGAGAATATATATATATATATACTAATATTTTATTGTAACACTAAAGTAATTGGGAAAATAATAGAATATTTGTGGCCATTTGAAATATAAAATATAAAATCTCATTGTCTAAATGCAAAGTGTTGCTTGTAAGAACTTATTAAAATAAAAAAAGCAGATCCTTTGTTGTATTCCAGTCAGTACAAATATCTATATTGTGTGAAACTGGGAAAGTTTCCTCCTTCTATTAGGAGAAAGTCTCTACACAGCTATGTATAACTTATTTAAAAGTTTTTAAAATTAATATATTTGTAAAATTTTAATAATGAATTTTGATTTCCAGATTCTACCCTTCCCCAAACTGTTCTTCTATACATTGAGTAGACAAACAACATATCAATTATATGTATGCAATTATGTAAAACCTATTTCCATATTAGCCATATCACAAAAAAGAAAAAGAAACAAAAAAAAACAAAAAAAATATACTTTGATTTGTACTCAGAGATCATTTGTACTCTCCCTAGGTGGAAAGTATTTTTTCCATCATGAAATCTTTGGAATTGTCTTAGATCATTGTATTGATCAGATTACTCAAGGTTTTTACAGTTGATCATTGGTACAATATTGCTATTACTGTGCACAATGATTTTCCACTTCCCAATTTGCTTTGCCTCATATCATAGAGGTCTTGTCATATTTTTCTGAAACCAATCTTTGTCATTTTTATAGCACAATAGTGCTCCGTCAAAAACATAACACCACAACTTGTTCAGTCATTCCTAAATTGATGAGTATCCTTTCATTTTCCAGTATTTTGCCACCACAAAAAGAACTGCTATAAATACCTTATACATATGGCTTCTTTTCCTTCTTGCTTGATTCCTTTGGAGTATAGATTTAGAAGTGATATTGCAATATATATGCATAATTTTATTGCTCTTTGCATATATATAATGGAGAAGAAATTGCTCTCCAGAATGGTTGCACTAGTTTAGAGTTTCACCAATAGTTTTTTAATGGACCTACTTCCTTCATCTTCTTTCATTTGTCATTTCTCATAGGTGTGAAGTCAGAGTCATTTTAATTTGTCTCTTCTCAAATCAATAGTGATTTAGACAATTTTTCCATGATTACACATAGTTTAGATTTCTTTTTTTCTGAAAACCTCCTCTACATCTTCTTTGACCATTTATCAATTGAAGATTAGCTCTTATTTTTTTATTTGACTCACTTTGCTATATAGTTGAGAAAGGTGACATTTATCAGAGACACTTGTTCTAATATCTTTATATTACTTCACTGTGTATGGTGTCTTTTATTAAAATAAATTTTCCCTGATAATTTTTTTTAAATTTGATTTGTTTTTACTTTTCTAAGACCATGACTGCTTCCCTTATCTTTTCACTTCAACTAAATCAAAATAGATTCAGCTACTATACTTCAACTCTGTAAGTACGATTTTATATCAAGTTATCACCTGTCAATAACATATGGTTGGATTCTGGTTTCTAATCCATCCCATTTCAATTTTATGGTTTAGTTCATTCCATTCACATACATAGTTATGATTCCTAATTGTGTATTTTCTTTTCTTTTCTTCTGAAAATCATTCTTTTTCTCTTCTATAATTAAACATACATTCTTTCATATTTGAACCAATTCTGATGAGTGAGAATCAGATTTTGTCAGTCATTCCTCTATTTTCTCTCCATTATAAAAACTATTCTATGCATGCCTCCTTATAGGAAAGAAATTTTCCCCATTCTACCTTCCCTTCTTCCTTATCCTAGTGTATTCCTTTTTTCTCACCTCTACATATTTTTTGATATTATCCTGGCATAATCAATTCTCATGATATCGTCGCCCTCTGTCTATGTAGACACCTTCTAATAGTCCCAATAATGATAACATTCATAATTCAAAATTATACAAATAAAACATGAAATTAACAACATTTTCCACTTTAATGCATTGAAAACAAAATGCAAAACTTTTTGTTTGATACCTTCAACATTTCAAAGAGTACAGAAGGTCTAAAGCAAAAATGAATGTACAGTCATGACCATCTAATAGAACATGAATGAGTTTCCCACAAAATGGTCAAATGTGTTGATTATAATATTTTGGTAGTGCTATGCATATCTATGTGGTCATGGATCCAGAGGAATATCAAAAGTATATTTTATGAGATTTTTATTAGAAGATGCTGAAATAGCTTATTGTCCGGGTCTCGCGCCGGGCGGCCTCTCCGCGCTCCGCTCGCGGGCTGGAGAAGCCGGGGGCCAGCGCGCGGGGCCGCGGGGCTCGGAGGGGGAGCCCCGGCGGCGGTGTCCCGCGATCCGCCGCGCGTGGGGTGCGCAGGCAGGATTCAGGACAAGCTGTGTCCCGCGATCCGCCGCGCGTGGGGTGCGCAGGCAGGATTCGGGACAAGCTGTGTCCCGCGATCCGCCGCGCGTGGGGTGCGCAGGCAGGATTCAGGACAAGCTGTGTCCCGCGATCCGCCGCGCGTGGGGTGCGCTGGCAGGATTCAGGACAAGCTGTGTCCCGCGATCCGCCGCGCGTGGGGTGCGCAGGCAGGATTCAGGACAAGCTGTGTCCCGCGATCCGCCGCGCGTGGGGTGCGCTGGCAGGATTCAGGACAAGCTGCTCATCCGTTCTCGAGGCAGGAGCCCGGGCCGAGGACGACGCGGGTGGAGAGTAGCAACCTTCTGGAAAGAGTGAAGAACTTTTCCTACCCCACATGGAGCAGACAAACACAAAATTAAGAGAGGAAACGGCAGCAGGGCCCCCAGGCCTATTTGATATTGAAAATGTAGAGGACTCCCTGGAAAAAGCCATTGAAAAGGATGTGGCCGTGGTGGAAGACAGCCGCTCTGATTCTGAAAAACTTGGTTCAGGAGAAAGTTCTGAATTTGAGGATGAAAGCAGCATAGCTGGAGAGGTCACCGTGGAGAAAATGAAGCTTCCTCAACCGAGAGGAAGAAAAGGCAAGATAGAAGTTTTGGGCAATTGAACAACCAAATAGGTGAATCTTCCCATATTTGGCCATGTGTGTGCCTGCTCACGGGCCCAGCGCCACATTTAAGAAAACCCACTGCCCTCCACTTCAGGCATCATCCGTGTGACTGACTAGTTTCCATTTCGTGGGACATCAGCCCTACTTCTGCATATGTTGTACATAGTCCACTAGAGTCATATGTAAAAATCAACTTTTCTAGCTCCTCTTCTAGGGCCTGGCATGGAATCAAAAGGCCCTAAATAAATGCTCTTTAAAAAAAAAAAAGGCGCCTAGGTGGTGCAGTGGATAAAGCACCTGCCCTGGATTCAGGATTACCTGGGTTCAAATGTGACCTCGGACACTTAATAATTACCCAGCTGTGTGGCCTTGGGCAAGCCACTTAACCTCATTTGTCTTGCAAAAACCTAAAAAAAAAAAAGATGCTGAAATAGGTGAAAACCATGCAAAAGAGAACATTTTATAGAATTTCAAATAAATTAATCATAAAATATTGTCATTCTAATTCTCCATGTATTTATAGGTCATGATAATAGCACTTTGTATCTAGGTTGATATTTTAATTTTTTCATCGTTACTGCATTTCTTCCTCCTGTTTTATTTTCCTAACCTCCTGACAGGTACAAAAAATAAGCTTTGTTATTTCCTAATGACTTATCTTTACAAGTGTCCCTACATATGTAATTAAATAAAATGAATCAAAAGATTAAAAGAGCAAAATCTCCAATTCTTGGTTCTTTAAAAAGTGTTTATTCATCTTTAGCATTGTCCTCTTCACTATTTCCACCCAGTGTCAAGTAATATACTGGATTGTGGAATTTGACACAAATTAGAACAATCAAGTATTGTGCCTACTTGATTATACTCTTGGTCCTTGACTTAAGCATTCTCTCAATTTTTTTCCTCTTATTTCTCCCTCCACAAGACTGTCTTCCATACAAGTTAATATGATGATTAATTTAATACTGATTTGAGCTTCTATTTCTTTATATGTATAACCTCTTCTTATGACCAGCCTTTCATGTATGATGGCAAAAGAGTTTAAAGGGAAGTTTCTAATGTGGAAATTGGATGGAGGTGGGACAGGAGTAACTTTTGCTTTCTAAAAATAAAGGAACATGGAGAAATTATGAGATAAATAGCTAATGACTTACTTTGATCCCCTCTAGCAATTAGGGAATATTGAATTTTATAGTTTACTTGAAAGGGCCTATTGTGTGCAGATTCTTGTTAAGAGTGATGTGGGAAAACTAGACTTTAGGTGTTGTCCTCCAAGGAGTAATCTCCAAATATTCCTAAATTCTTCAATTTTTTCTTCCCTCTCTGACCAAGTAAACAACAGGGTCCTACAAAGTGGTGATAATCCTTTGAAATATTTTCTAAAAGCAGGACTGTACTGTTAATAAGCAATAGCCCAGGAAAGAGGGAGAAATCAAGGCACTGATACATGAGATCAAGTATATCTGAGAATCTTTAACTAATAATGTTAAAGTACTCCTATAGTAAATCAACAATTCTCTGAAATAAATAAAAAAATACTGAGTCTTCTTATTGATATTAGAAATAGAGCTTATCAAAAAACATACCCAAACCAAACAATAAAAAAATAAACACACATAAACTGCTGAAGAATATGGGGAGAACAATGCTTTAATCACACTTAATTAACCCCTAACTGGCACCCAAATCAATAGCTTATTAAAGAAGTTGAAAACAAAGTGCATATTAATTATTACCTAGTCTCTGTTTCCTAGACAAAATGCTAAATATAGGTGAACTGCTTATTATTCCCTTCATATTTCTGGATTTGGTTGGATGTGAAGGAATGAACTTGGGAAAATACTTGGAAAGAAATCTTCTATGGAACATTAAATGTAAGTAGCTGGAAATTATAATATCTTAGATTTCATTAGCCAGACTTGTCAACCCCAGAAATAGTCACAGTTGATCTGTTAATCTTTATATAAGTGGCACCTCAAATTTTCCTCTAATTCATTGCCTCTCCCAGCACTTTAAAGAGTCAATAACTTGGGAAATAAGGTATTTAATCTTTGAGGATTCCAGCTCAGAAACAAAAGTATATCACAAGTCTCTTAATAAATTTAAATTATTTCAATTTATTCCTATTTAATGGAATTCTCAGTAGTCAACAGAAGAATTTAGATGTCATTTTTATCAAAATAAAATTTTAAATGAGAAAGTGGGGGGGGGGTTAATATGATACTAGCTTTGAGAGCAGAATCAAGTAAGTTCCAAAGCTACTAAAACACTACCTAGATTAAAGCAAATACATAGTGACTTTGCAATGATGATAACAATGGTGTATTTTTTATTAAATGATATATAAGCCAATGTATCTATAATCTTATCAATGTGACATCTCTCTATCAGAACAGATAACATCCCATCCGTCTCTACCCATCTTGTCCTTATGCTTCTAGAAGTCCTCTGTGACATAGATTCATTCTCTGGATCTTTTAATATTTCTTGATTATTGATATTTCCATAAAGAAGGAAGCTATAAAAAAACAAAAGTCCCTGAAGAGTTTAAACTGATTTTCATGTATAAAGCAGCAAAGACAACAAAGAAGTCTAATGGGTTTGAACAAATAAGCAACTTGAAAAACTAGGGTAAAGGATGGTTTTAAAAATGTTATGGATGTTGCATAAAAGCAAGAGTGAGAGGAATATCAGTTGAACTGTCCAGATTTTTCCCTGCTATCTTCATATGTCAGGATAAAGTGACAAGGTTTATAGAAGGTTGAATATTAATCCTCTCCACTCATTTTTAGTCTGGTCAAATTGACCTTTTTGTTGTTCATCTTACCCTTTATTCCATCATCTTTATTTGTGATGTTATATAACTTATTATCCATGACCAGAATATACTCTCTTTTTACTTATGTCTTGTAGAAATAATTATAATAGTCTTAATATTGATAAATAAATTTATATGCTGTTTATTACATGCTAGGCTCTATCAAGCACTTTAAAATTATTATCTCATTTGACTCTCACAAACCCTAGGAGGTAGAAGCTACAGTTATTCTCATTTTATAAATGAGGAACTGAAGCAAACAGGGGCTAAGTGATTTGCGCAGGATCACTCAATTAGGAAAGGTCTTAACTTAGATCTTCCTTATTCTTGGCCCAGTACCCTATCCATTGTGATACTTAATTTTCCTCAAGTGACACCCTTTCTATGAGGCCTTTTCTGATTCTCCTAGATGTTATACCTCAACCCCAACAGCAATTTGTTGTTCTTATGTATTTATATGTCTGTATATATATTTAAGCAAAGAGCACTTGGGAACTAGGAAAACCTGAGTTTAAGATCTGCTTCAGAAATATATGAAATGTATGAACCTGAGCAAGGTGCCCCAGACAAAGCTATTACAATAAATTTCAGAGTAAGTGCCACTCTGCACTGGTAAATACTATTTCCTCATAAGAAATTCTTCATACCAATGAAATGAAGAGTCTAGTACAGAAGAAAAAAATAAAGCTATAAAGGCATAATTCATCTATTTGCACTTCACTTTACTAAGCTTTGTGGTAGCAACCCTACAAAAAACAAGCTTATCAGCACAATTTTCCCAAAAGCATATGCTCCTATAACATCTCTGTGAAATATTTTGGAAATTCTCAAATCTCAAAATTTTCATTATTATTATCTGTTATCATGTTCTATGATCCATAATTTTTATATAGCTATTATAATTGGAGAACCAAAAATATATACCCATTTAGGATGGCAAACATAATCAATAAATGATATGTGTGTTCTGACTTCTTCACTGACCAATTAACTACAGGTTGCCGTAATACTTAAAACATATTTGTTTTTGAAATTTATAAGTCATTTACTAATGAGACAAATAAAAAAATCAAATAGTGCCAATTCTCTGTTTTACTAAATATCCATTTTTACCTTAATGTATTATGCTTAATTTTGATGGATAAGTGATTCTTGGTTGTAGTACTAGCTCCTTTGCCTTCTGCAAACTCATGTTCCATAACCTCCAATCTTTTAATGTTCACACTGTTAAGAATTGTATGATCCTGATTGTGTCTAACTGATATTTGGATTGTTTTTTTCTGGAAGCTTGCAATATCCTTTATTTGACCTGATAGTTCTGAAAATTTGGTTATAATGTTCCTTGACATTTTATTTTGGGATCCCTTTCTTCAGGTGATTGATGGATTCTGTTAATGTCTA
This sequence comes from Macrotis lagotis, assembly GCF_037893015.1. NCBI lineage: Eukaryota > Metazoa > Chordata > Mammalia > Peramelemorphia > Peramelidae > Macrotis > Macrotis lagotis. Next base: position 151,011,495 of record NC_133660.1, on the reverse strand, counting down.
GTTTGCCCTCTGGGTCCAAAATATCAGGACATTTTTTCCTTAATAATTTTCCTAAGGTGCTGTCAAGGTCATCTCTTTATTAGGACTTTCAAGTCGTTCATGATTCTGTTATTGTCTCTTCTGGATCTATTTTCCAATTCAGTTGTTTTTTTTCTTTTTGGTTTTGGTTTTCTCCCCACATATTTTTCATTTTAGTCTGTTTTTTTTTTCATTCTTTTGAATTTGTTTGATATCTCATGGTCATTAGCTTCTACTTGTCCAATTCTAACTTTTAAGTAGTTGGTTTCTTCAATTACCTTTTGTACTTCTTTTCAAATTGGCTAATTACACTTATAAAGCAATTTTTCTTTGTCCAAGTTGTTTTTTAATTCTCTTTGTGTCACATTTGATTCTTTTTCAAATTTTTTATCTACCATTTGAGCTCTTTCATGAGTTCTTTCTGGACTTGAGAGCACTTGCCATTTTTCTTTGGTATTTTGCCCATAGATTTTTTGACATTAGTGTCCTCTTCTGAGTTTGTATCTTGATATTCCCTTCTAATAACTAAGGTCAGATTCTTTTTTTTTTTGCTCATCTTTTTGGATTTTTTCTTTCTTTCTTATAAAGTTGTACTCTGTGCCCTGAGTTGAAGGGACCCTGTCTCAGGTTTCTTTTGCTAAGCTCTGCCTGTTTATCTGGTGCTTGACTGATATTGCCCTGAGGCTCACAGAGGACCCTCGTGCATTGCACTATGTTGAGATGGTGTTATGAGGGATGAATGGTACTGTTGAAGGCTGTAGGGATCAGTAGCTTACTTGATTCTGAACTAGTGTCCTAGAAGTGTCCAGAATGTTTTGATACCGGTGGAATGTTTCTGCATTTCCCTGCAGATTCACTGTAGCTAATGGTAATGTGTCCACTAAGGATTTCCTGTTTGCCCAGTGCTATGCTGAAGCACATAGTGGCTCTCAAAACTTCAATCTACCCATTTCTTTGGTTATGCTGAGGCACATGGTTTGGGGAAGGGTGGATTGATGTTGGCTGTTGTTTGCTCCACCACAATGGGACTTAAGATGTACCATTATTTTGCTGAGGTGGGGCTTGCTTCTGGCTTGCAATGTTTTCAGTGTTTGCCATCCTGGATTGCATTCTCCTTTTACCCAAACAGGCTTTTCCTGACAATCTTTCATGTTTCTTGGACTCAAAAATAATCCCATATTGTATTTTTGCTGGTTCTCTTGTTCCAGGATTTTTTTGGGGGGTAATTATTTTCTGGTTGTTTGGGGGGGTAGTATGGAAAAGTTATGGCATTTTACTACTTACTCTTCCATCTGGAATTTTGGAAATCTCTTGGGACACACTATTTATGAATATCACATAAACATACTTGATAAAGCAGTGACAGAATTTGAGAGGGCTGACTCCAATTTTGAAAGAAGCTCTACTATAGATTAAATGTTATTGTGTATTATCACCTACTACAAGGAAATCTTTCATGAAAAGAAAAGTCAATCCATGTTCCAATCATCTTTGTTTTCTTATTTTAAGAAATTGCTATGGTGATCCCATTCTTTAGCAATCATATCCCTGATAAGACAGAACACATCAATATCAAGACAAGACCCTCCACAAGCAAAAAGATTACAATTTCCTGAACACTCAGATTATGGTATTTTTCAGCAATAAAATATTTTTCCCTTAAGATATATATTTTTTTGTTTTTATGTCAAAATACTATACACATTCAATAGATTACTGTATAATATAAGTGTAATTTTTTATGCACAAAAGTAATGAGTGATTCACTTTCAGTATATATAGATATAGCTGTATAACACACACACACACACACGTACATGTCAACACACTTTATGGTTGTGGTCTTAAATTAAATCCACAATGTATCTGAGGTATGTCTGTACCTGAGTATATACTGTACAATCAATTGGATTATAAACTCCTTGAGGAAACCCATTTTTGTCTTTATATCATCAGTGTCTAGCACAGAGCAGGCATTGAATAAATGCTATTTGGTTGATTGAATAGTGCCAAAGCTTCAAGGAACACTCTGTTGCCACTGAATTCTTCAACACCACTGATCAACTCACTATGTCTTTAACACTTATCTAGATCTAGTGTTATCTAATTCAAAGATACCAACCAATTAACTCCATCTATGTTGCATTGTACTGTATTCTTTAAAAAAAATAGCATTTTGCAATTGCATTTAAATACAACTCAAAGATACATGGGAGTTTTGCAACATATGCAACCTATTGGTCCCAAGTTTAGCATGTATGTTCTACATCTGTGTGTACAAATTATAAGTGATACTAAAATGTGCAACTGAATTGAAATTCTATCACATTACCCAAATAGTTTTTTTTTTAATATGGGGGAAATATGTCAACCCATGTGGTTGAAATCTTGATTAAAATCATCCTGTGGTTTTCAGTTCAGATATCACTCAGATTACTCATACTGACCTTTGAGACTTTCTCTATAAATTTATCATAGCAATTAAGATCAAATTAAAGTTTACTCAAAGCACACGTTTTAAGGGATCTCTAGGGAGAGGCCATGTGATACCATAATAACTCTCTTTCTTACTCAAAGAAAAATGGTTTCTGTGTTCTGGTCATCATACCACAATGCAGCACATCTTATAAGGTGCATCTTTTTATAATTATTCAATATGATAAACTGTCATCGGCCTACTTGGTACAAACTTAGCCAGTAGTTATAATGTCAAATGCAAGATAGAGAACTTATAATGACTTTTTAATTTTGCTGCTGACCAGAGTTGGTTGTAATTTCACACTATATGTGGTATATCATGTTACCTAAGAAGTATACTTGACAATATACTAGCTATATTGTCCTTTGGGGGTTTAATTCTTGTTTGTAGTAACTATGTATTTGGTCAACTATCTTAATCCCACTGAACCTCAGATCAATTATTTGGAATTATTCCCTACTTTTCTCAGAGTGGTTCTGATAATTGAATAAGATTATAAATGTGAAAGAGGCTTTTAAATTAGTTAAATCTCATACTATTAATTAATTTAAAGGCAAAGTGGAGAAAGATATGCTCAGAGTCAGGAATAGCTAGCTTCACATCCTACTTCTAACATATACTTTCTAACTGACCATGGCCATAGCATATTAAATCTTGTCCTTATCCCCTAAAAGGATAAATTGTGGAATATGTATTTTTCTTTATTATCAGAGAGAGATTCTACTCCAGGAGTTTCATTAGATGAATACTAAAAAGATTATGTAATGATCATAAGACTTTTTAAAAACATTTTTATACCAAACAATACGTAGATGTTATTGCCTTATAACAGGTCATGCTAAAGTTTTAGGGCAAAGGCTTATGGTTATGCCTTCTATTAACCTTCTTGTAGACTATATATTACTGTTTCCATGACATGGTCAGAAATCGGATATAATAATACAAATGGTCTGCCTAGCATCAGATTTTCCATGTAAAGTATTTCCATCAGCATCACATGGGCATACCTCAATATTCATCATTATCCTCACTTCATTGATTATCTCACTAGGAAACTGAGGGATCACCAGAAGTGCTTAGTTTCCATAGTGTCAAAGTCTTATTAGAAATAATTGGGTTAGGAGAGACTGCAAATCTCTATCCCCTTTAGTAACCCTTGTAGAAATTCCATGCCCAACCATGGACAAGAGAATGTTACTTTAGAAGTGTCTGCTTACACTGGCTTAGACACATATGGCACAATGCTGTTGCAGCTGTTCCAAAGCACTGGCCCAGATGTCAGATTTGTTACTGCCTTTACTCTCATCTTCCTCCCATTTGTATTACAGGAAGAAGCTAAAAATGAGGTTTAAGCTGTGATGGTTTGTACAGTTGAATTAAGGGCAACATCATGACTGCTTCTGTCCTCCAGGAAAATTGCAGTGATCTATATGGATAATAAGATCTATGTGGATAATAAGCAAGCCATTACTGTTTTAAAAAAATTAAATCATGAAAACTAGGACTGGTTTAAAAATAATCTCTTGCTTCTCATTGCTGCAAGATACACTGTCAGTCAAATTTCTCTTTCCTGTGCCCAAATATTTCAATGACCCACTTCTTCAATAAACATTTATCAATCATCTACCATGCAAGAAGCACTCAGGTAACTACTGCCCCTCCTCAAGGAGCAGTCTAATATCTGTGGGCGAGGTGAGGTGGGGGTTCAGGAGTAGCATGCAAACAAATATGTGCAAATTGGACATAAAATAAACTAGATAATCAGCAAGAGTAATGCATTAGAATTAGTGGGGATTGATAAAGGCTTATTCTAGAAGAGAGCAGATACTTGAAAGTCAAAGAAATAAGAGAATTGCAGACATGGGAGATAATCAATGAAACTGTTTTGAGTTGGAAGATGAAATTTCTTGTCTGAAGAACAGAATGAAGGCCAGTATCTCTGGAACCCAGAATATGCCAAGACAAGGTTACTTTCCTTTGAAATTCATAGCAGGTTGTAAAAGAGTCATTTCTGAAAGAAGTCCCAATTTTATTACTTTCCTCTCAATTTCACCACAGCAGGCAGTAACCATCTCCTGCTCACAATATAAAGCCTCAGCATAACTAGATTCATACCATCTTCATCTCTGCCAACCTTACAGCTTGGACTTGGATATTTCAATACCAATGCCATTTGTGGTTCTTTCTATTTTTCTCTTTTTCTCTTTATCTAGTCATCAAATTCATGCCATAAGAAATAACAGTCCAGTATTACAATGTACATCATTTTTTATTTTTTTCACTTGACCAGATATTATGATTTTTGTTCTCTTCTAAGTCTCTTTATAACTCTTTTGGGACTGAAAAGAAAAATTTTCCCTTTTGTCCCGGTGCTGAATATTTTGTGCCAAATTTGGGTTAAAATATGAATTTCATGAGGGAGCAATTATAGTTGAAGTTTATGTTAGTTTCTTCTTAACTATCCTAAAGTGAAACTAAAGCAATCAAATAAAAAAATAAAATAGAGAAATCATGTATTTTTTCAACATAATTAAGAATAATACACAGAAGACCAAATATTCCTGCACATACATCACCTGATAGTTTTTAAATGGATGGAGAAGATTAGGATTTTGAATTTTGAGAGACTGAGATCTTCATCTGTATTTAGAGCTCTTTTGTGACTTCTTTGCCAACACAGGTTTTCAACTTTTCTGTAACTTGCTATTGACAAATGCATACTGGTGAACTGCCTTGAAAAACTAGTTATTGTAATTATAAAAATTATATAATCCTAGGGGTACAGTTCTCCTAAAAATCACAACTAAGGTGATCTTTTATCTTAGTCCCTATGAATTCAAGAGGACAGACATTTTTGATGATAAAAAATTGTAAACTACTTGTAAAAACAGGGATTATTTACCCCTTTTTGTATCACCCATACCACTATTTGGTATGTTACTTGCCAGCTAGTAGATATTTAACAAATATTTTTTGACTGAAAGTCAAGAAAATTGGGACACTAATGTACAATTGGTGAAATTGTGATGATCCAACCATTCTTGGGAGTATTTTGGAACTATGCCCCAAGGGCAATAAAACGATGCATATCCTTTGATCTAGCAAAACCACTACTAGATATGTATCCCAAAGAAATCATCAAAAATGGGGAAAGAACTGACATATACAAAAATAATTATAGCAACTCTTTTTGTAATGGCAAAGAATTAGAAACTGAGAGGGTGTGCATCAACTAGGATTATGGCTGAACAAGATGTGATATATGAGTGATAGAATACTGTCATTCTGTAAAAATAATGAACAGGTGGATTTCAGAAAAAACTTATATGGTGGATTTCTGGAAAGACTTATATGAACTGATGCTGAGTGAATTGAGCAGAATAAAGAGAACAATGTACACATTGACACTGTGTGATGATCAACTTAGACTTAGCTCTTCTGAGCAGAACAATGATCAAATACAATTCTAAAAGATTTGTGATAGAAAATACTATTCCTATCCATAAAAAAAGCATAGTCTGAAAAAAGACCAAAACATGTATTTTCACTTTTTAAAATTTATTTTATTTTTCCTTCTCAGGTTCTTCTTTAATAATATGACTAACAAGAAAATATGCTTAATATAATTATATATAAAATCTATATGATATTTCTAGTTGTGAAAATGATGGTGAAGGAAAGGAAGAGAGGGAGAACAATGTGGAACTCAAAATCTTATAAGAAATAAAAGTTGAAAACTATCTTTACTTGTAAATTGGAAAAAATAAAAATAAATAAACTTAAAATATTCAATTAAATTTTGATATATCAGGAAAAAATAATAGTAGATGACCTTGATGATGTCTTATCCTTAGTCATGGAAGCACTATCAGCTATGGTACTTGGGCCTAGCATAAGTGGGTTGAAAAATGTTTAAAATGAAATCTCAAAAATTTATGTTTAAGTTTAACTTTGCGTTATTAAAATTTTCTCCTTTACTTTCTCATATCTAGATAATTTTAAAAAATAATAAATCAAATCCAAATTTGGTTTGGTGATTTCTAACTAATCAATAAACTGATAGAAGGTAACTGCCAGAGGAAAAACTGGAATCAAATGGTTCAATTTTCAGAGAAGAAACCTGAAAAATTCATAGCACAGATATCAGAGACTTAGTCAGTAAACACTGACTAAGCACCTACTCTAGGTTTGGCATTATACTGCAAGTTGGTAATAGATAACAGTCCCTATGAGTTAACATATGAGATTTAACAATCTGATGAGGGAAGGTAATACATAAAAAGAAGCTGAAAGTAGCGAAGAGTATCCAGAGCAGGTTAAAATAAGTAATCTGTGGACAGGTGCTCTAGTGTTGATTTCATCTTGTGGATGGTGACTCTAGAGATCATGAAGCCTAGAATAACAATCAATAGAAAATGATGAGAAAAATGCTCTGTGGAGTGTGAGCCTTTTTTAAAGTGGGAAGATCTGGGAGTAGTTCTCCAATGTCGACCATTCATGGTCTGGAAGTAGAGGGAGTAAGGACTCTCAGGTACAGAGGATGCTGAGATGGTGAGAGTTTCAGACATGATTTTATCTTGAATAATTGTGAGTTTCTAGAAAGACTGAAACTCTGGCAGCAAATGTGCAAGTGTGCTCAGTGCAGGAATGGATACAACAGAGGGAAGCATTTACTTAAGGAAATAGTCAATCCAATCCTACTGTGCCCCCCAGAGGTGAAATTCTTAACTCAGTAGAAGGACATTGAAGCGGAAAAATTTTCTAAGAATGCAGTTTGATTTTTCTTCATTGAATCTTGCCTTGCTAATTTTGTGATCTTGAGCAAATTGCTTAAGCCTCAGTTTTCTCATTTATAAAATGAGGATTATAATGGTTGCTTCATGGTGTAATGAAATACAAATGACAAGACATTGTATGTCAATTTGCAAATGATGGAAATATGCAATGATGGATAATTTTAAGAAGATTTTGAAAAGATGAATTAAAACAATAATAGCAACAAATTGTTTTTAGATCAATTTATTATTCCTAAATAACAACAGAAAGCAAAAATAATAAAACTTTAAATTGTGAAATGATGAAAGTTATGAAATAATTGAAACCTCAGAATAATGTATCCAATGTTCTTTGGGGTGCTATACATCTCAGGAATCTCTGTTATAAAGTCTATGAAGAAGGAATTTCTTTTAAATTGTAGAAAAAGTAAAGAAGCTCAAAATGAAATATTTCTCATCCCTAGTAGCTTATACTTTATTGAGAATTAAAGAATGAATTGTCTTTTTAGGAAAGACATTTTCACACATGATACAAGATTTTAATGTTAGAAAATATGCACATGCACACTCCATGTCTCAAACATACCAAATCAATCATAAAATTTCAGGATATTATCTTAGAGAGAGAGAGAGAGAATCCAAAATTACGAATTGCTAAGATTAGTTTAGGATATAGTTTCTAATATTATCTTTGAAATACTTCCCTTTACTTTTAGGAATCTATCTTTTGGTGGTCATTAAATAGGTGACAAATTTTATATGGGAGTAGATATCCAGTTTAAACTAAGCTACTATTCCTTAGCAAATTGTTAGGAAAAAAACTGTCATTGCTAAAGAGGGTTGGGGAATCTTCAAACATTGCATTGAGAGGTAATTTATTACTTTAAAAATTAATAAATTAACCATTGATTGTTTTCTTTCAACAAAAATTGCTGTCAAGTTGAAAAATAATAATCTGTTTTCTTTTCATCATAATGTAAATCTCAGAAGTTTAAACCAACTGTGATTATCCAGATGTGAATAAACCAAAATTCTGAGTACTGACTATATCATTTTAGAAGTTTCATCTCCAGTATTTTTTTGTTTTCCCTTTTTCTTAAAAGATAAAAAGATAATTTACTACAAATTAACTTAGAGAGAATTAATAAATACCCTAGAAAATAATATTGAATAAAGGAAGCCATGACATAACCATATACCACACAACCAGTAAAGTGTTCATCTCCTTTAAATGAATAACTTTCCAATTGAAGGGGAAAACATTCTTTAAGGTTTCTCTTAATTGCCAGATAATTATATCTGTGGCTTATTTGAATGCATCTGCTTCCAGGTTTATGAGATACAAAAGGTAAATGTCTCAGAAATCTCATGATATACAACTTGCTCATAAGGGAAAACTAAAATCTCTTACAGAAGTCATCAGGTTTTTTTTTGTCATACTGCCTCCAGGCAAATAGAGAAGAAGGACTCACTACTGGCATTAGTCACTGTGTGACTACACCATGGCAAGAATTTTGGCATCAATGGAACAAAAAAGTAGTAACAGACGGTTGCCATAATAAACCTTCAGATCTTGACAGGACTGATTATGTAGACTGAAGCTGCCAACAGGAGAACTTGTCACTTACCAAGGGGAACAGCAGCATGTCAATCACTGTCCCCTTTCTGGAGGTTTTAAATCTAACAGTTTCAACTCAGGCAGGAGCTCAATAGCATTGAATTTCAATGACAACAGCTAGACCTTTAAGACAAGCTGAAATAAAAGAGTGAAAAATTTGGTAATTCCCCATCCTTCCTTTATTTCAAAATGAAAATAATAATTTATAGAAGATTTTAAAATTACTTTTGGAATAACATAGTGATATGATTAAGTTTAATTCTAAGATATCGAAGTTTGAAGTCCAATAGTTATAAACCTTGAATTCAACTTTGTTCAGGTATACATATTTTTAGAGAGAACTTTGCCTCTTACTATATATATTCTACATATTCCACACTTCTGAAGAATTATATTAATAGCATCCCACCAAGTTCATAGGATAATATGATCCTAGGATGACCCATATTTTAGCCAAAATATCCAAACTATGCCTTTTATTTTTTCCTTTGAAAAATAATTGAAATAAGACTTTTTTAAAATATTGCTTATTCAAAGAAGAGGAAATTGAGGGAGTGCTCATCAACTGGAGAATGGTTAAATGAATTGTTGCAAAAGAAAGAAATGGAATATTGTTTTTCTCTAAGAAATCATGAGGGACAGGACTTCAAAAAACCCTGGAAAGACTTGTTGTATATACTAACTAGAACACTGTGTGATGATCAACTATGGTGGTCTTTCTCATCCCAGCAGTACAATGACTAAATACAGTTCTAAATGACTTATTATCAAAATGCCACCCATTCCCAGAGAAGGAACAGTGAAAGTTAAAATCTTACTATTTTCAATTTTTTTTTAGGTTTTTGAAAGGCAAATGGGGTTAAGTGGCTTGACCAAGGCCACACAGCTAGGTAATTATTGTCTGAGACCAGATTTGAACCCAGGTACTCATGACTCCAGGGCCAGTGCTTTATCCACTGCACCACCTAGCCACCCCTATCTTCAATTTTTTAAATTTGTTTTATATGGAATCAGGATTGGTAATGAAACAAAATTCACTCTTTGTGGCCAATCTGATGGCATACCTATGAAACCCTAGAAAACTCTTAAAACCTACTGAAAACAATTAGCAACTTAAGCAAAATTGCAGGCTATCAATGTTACTAACAAGATACAGCAACAAGAGATAGAGAAACACTTGGGAGTCTACCTAACAAGGTAGACTCAGAAAATTTATGAAAACCACTACAAAACGCTTCTCATACAAATAAAATTAAATCTAAATAACTGGGCAAATCTCAATTGCTTTTGGTTTAGGCTGAGCTAATATAATAAAAATGACAATTCTACCTAAATTAAATTACTTAGTGTCATACCAAACTTCCAAAAAAGTTACTTTAGTGAGCTAGAAAAAATAGTAACTAAATTCATGTGGAGGAAAAAAGGTCAAGAATATCAAGGAAATTAATTAAAAAATGCAAAGGTTGGTCTAGCTATAGTAGATCTAAACTTATATTATAAAGTATCAGTCACCAAAACTGTTTGATACTGTTTAAGAATTAGAGTTGTGTATAAAAGGAATAAATTAGCTGCAAAAAAGAGAGTGATGAATAACCATAGTAATCTTTGATAAACCCAAAGATTCCAGCTTTTGGGATAAAAACATTCTTCAAAAAAATTTCTGTGGAAACTTGAAGATATTATGGTAGAAATTAGATGAACATCTCGTACCCTACACCAAGAGAAGATCAAAATGGTTGGGGATTGAGATATAAAAAGAAATTTAAGCTAATTAGGAGAACAAGAAATACTTTGCCTGTCAGATCTATGGAAAGGGGAGCAGGTTATGAACAAAGAAGATATAGAGAATATTTAAAAAAAACCAAACTGGATATTTTTGATTGCATTAAGTTAAAAAGGTTTTACACAAACAAAACCACTGCAATCAAGATTAAAAGGAATGTAGTACATTGGGAAACAATTTCTACAACTATTGTTTCTGACAAAGGACTCATTTCTAAAATATATAGAAAACTGAGTCAAATTTATTTTTTAAAAAAAGCTATTAATTACCTGATAAATGAAAAGGCAATTATCAGACAAAGAAATCAAAGCTGTCTATAGTCATATGAAAAATTGCTCTAAATCATTATTGTTCAGAGAAATGCAAATTAAAACATCTTTGAGGTACCACCTCATACCTTTCGGATTAGTCAATATGACTAGAAAGGGAAATGATCAATACTGAAGAGGATGTGGAAAAATTGGAATACCAATGCATTGTTGGTGGAGTTGAAAAATGATCCAAACTTTCTGGAAAGCAATTTGGAATTATGCTCAAAAAGCAATAAAAATGTGTATAACCTTTGAACCAACTGGATTTATATCCTGAAGAGATCATGAAAAAGATTAAAAATCCCACATATACAAAAATATTCATAGTACTTCTTTTTGTAGGGGCAGAGAATTGGAAGTTAAAAGGATGCCATATAAATATTTATATAACAAAAACAAAGGAAGAAATCATGAATAATTGGATTTCAGAAAGCCTGAAAAAACTTCCATGAATTGATGATGAATGAGATGAGTAGAACCAGAAGAACATCATACACGCTAACAAAACGGGGAATGATGATGAACTATAATGGACTTGTTCATTTCAACAGTACAGTAATCAAAGGTAATTTTAAAAGACATGATAGAAAATGCCATCCACATCCGGAGAAGGATCTATGGAATTTAAATGCAGACCAAAGTTCATTATTTTCATTTTTTTAAAGTTGTAGTGTCATTTTTCTCTCTCTCTAATGTTTTTTTCCTTCTATTTTGATCTAATTCTTCACACACAACATGTTCAATATTGATCTATGTTTAGCATGGTTAAAAATGTAGAGTCTATATCAGATTGCTCCCTGTCAGGGGAAGGGGAGGAAGGATGAGAGAAAGGAAGAAAAATTGTAAAACTTGAAACCTTGCAAAAAAATTGGTCAAAAACTATCATTACATGTAGCTAGAAAAACAAATAAAATTTTTTTAAAAAAAATTGATTTGTGTTATGGTGTTCCCCCCTCATTTTTCTTCTCTTTTTGAGTTTTCTTTCACGACATGATTAACATGGCTATATTGTTAGCATTGTTATACACGTATAACCTATAATAGATTGCTTTCTGTCAGGGGGAAGGGAGAGAGAAGAGAGGAAGGCAGAAAATGTGAAACTGAAAACCTTATAAAAATGATTGTTGAAGGGTGGCTAGGTAGCACAGTGGATAAAGCACTGGTCCTGGAGTCAGGAGTACCTGAATTCAAATTCGACCTCAGACACTTAAGAATTACCTAGCCTTGGGCAAGCCACTTAACCCCATCCCCCTGAAAAAAAAAAAACAACTAAAAAAAAAGATTGTTGAAAACTATCTTTGAATGTAATTGAAAAAATAAATAAAATTTTTAAAGTTAAAAAAATTGCCAATTCAATATGTAAATGATTAATGTGGTTGCCAAACAGTATAAAAAGAGAATGTTTAAATAAACAAACAAACAAATAAATGAATGAATGAATGAATGAATGAATAAATAAATGAAATTATTTTATATGAAATAAATTTAAATTTAAATGAATTTAAATGAATTTTAAATTTAAATGAAATAAATAAATGAAATTATGAGATGGAAAATAATGCTTCTTTCTGGCATGATTAAATATAATGGTTGAAAAGGGCAGGAAAATAACTGGTTTAATTAAAAACTCTAAAATTCTATGGACAGTTAGGTTACAAAATAGATGGAGTAGGTGTGGAGTCAGGAAAACTCCTTTTCCTGAGTTAAAATCAAATCTTAGACAGTTACTGTATTTGTTTCCCTGGACAAGTCCCTTACCCTTGTTTGCCTCAGTTTTCTCATCTGTAAAATGAGGTATAAAAGGAAATGACATACCATTCCGCTATCTTTGCCAAGAATACTCCATATGGGGTCATAAAGAATAGCACATGACTGAAAAATGACTAATAAATGTATGCAAAAACCAAATAATTTTCAGACAAGTGATGGAGTTTGGATGCTGAATGGTATCAACTATCATCTCTGACATAAATAATAAAAATTTTGACTCAAATTGTTACTGTGAAGGCAAGAATTAGAAGACTGAGTCCGACTAGAGTATGTGTTGGGTTATTTATTATCACAAGCAGGTGTTTATCTTCAAGAGAATATTTTTAAATGTAAAATTAACAGTCATCAATGAACACAAACCTTCCAGGATACAAGAAATATAAATGATTTTAAATGAAATTCTATTTCCTTTAAAATTTAGTTATTGAGTACCTGAAAATAAAGCACTCTGTGACAGTAACTTTGATAATTACAAGTTGTGAATAAAATATGGTTTTTGCTCTCACAAATTAATAATTTGGTAGGGAAGATGGAGCATGTTTTATAATGATGACTTTAACACAATGAATAATTATGATGAATTCTAGATGAAATACAATGATGTGTTAGAGAAGACAATGAAGAAGAGTAATCACTCTCCAATGACTTCATCTCAAAGAAGGAAAGTTACATGAAGTCAGAAGCATTTCATTTGAAACTATAATGGATATAGAAAGTTAAATCTATTTATTTATATCCATATCTATATCTAGGAAGAAGCACATTTGTGAAGGTGAAAAATGATCAGGCACTTGAAAGCATAGAAAATATTCCCTTTTGTCTAGAACATAGAGTACTGTAAGGCAATAATTAGATTGGGGATGGGAGGATAGGGAGGGGGGAGATATGTGTGTGTTTGTCTGTGTGTGTGTGTGTGTGTGTGTGTGTGTGTGTGTGTGTGTGAGACAAGTTAAATAGAATCAGATTTGGAATTAAGAAATCTGAGTTCTAATTCTGCCTCAGATTCCTTCTAGCTATATGCTGATAGACTAATCATTTAATTTCTCTCTGTCTCTGCTTCCATCTATCTAAAATGGGAGTAGTAATAGCACTTATTATACATAATTGATTTGAGAATCTAAATGCTAAATATCTGTATGCTAGATATTATAAATATTAGGATTTTAAGACAGGAAAACTAAGTTGAGATATGAATTTTGGAGATTGTTTAAATCTTTTTTTCAAGTCATTCCAACCCATCCTCCATCTAATTTCCAAAATATTCCTGAAGTAAACGTTTGAATATATCCTTCCACAATCCACATCCTTAAACCATAATGATTCCTATTCACTTTGAGAACCATATATATTGATTTCTCTGTTTGGCATAGTTTTCTCCATAATCCAGGTCTAAACAAATGTTCTATTCTTACTATATATTGTTTCCTTACACACACAGGTTCAGTAAAATTATCCTTCATACTGTTCCTCTTATACAAAATCTTTTTTCCCCTTTCTTGTGCTTTTGAATTGGATGCATTTCATTTCTGGATTAAAATTCTTTTTCTTCTGACACATATAAATTGCAACATATTTTTGATTGATAGGAATCCTTAATTTTTTTGGAAAATAGTATGGTAAAAACTAGGCATAGATGCACATCTCATATCCTATACCAAAGTAAGTTTGAAATAGGTACAGAATTTAGATACAAAGGGTGATACTATAAAACAATAAAGAGAATAAAAAATATTCTATCTGCTGAAACTATGGAAAGGGGAGAAATGCATGACCAAACAAGAGAAATAGAACAATATAAATTATAAAATGGATGATTTCAACAATATTAAAGTGAAGCTTTTTTGCAAAAATAAAGCCTATGCAGTGAAATTACAAGGATTGCAGAAAGCTAAGAAACAATTTTCACAATTGGTGATCAAGGATTCATTTCTAAAATATTTAGGGAACTGAATCAAATTTATAAAATTACAAATTATTCTCTAGTTGATTAAAGGATAGAGGATATGAACAGTAAGTTTTCAGATAAATTAATGCTATTTATAGTCATATGAAAAAATATTCCAAATAATTATTGATTAGAGAAATGCAAATTAAAGCAACTGAGGTATCACCTCACACTTCTTGGCTAAGATGACAAAAAAAGGAAAATGATCAATTTTGCAGAAGTTGTCAGAAATTTGGGACACTAATACATTGCTGATAGAGTTGTCAACTGATCCAACCTTTCTGGAGAGCAATTTGGAATTATGCCCAAAGAGTAATAAAACTGTGCATATCCTTTGATTCAATAATACCGCACTACTAAGAGATCCCCAAAAAAGATCATAAAAATGGGAAAAGTCTAACATGTTCAAAAAATATTTATAAATAGCTCCTTTTGTTGTGACAAAGAATTGAAAATTGAGGGGATGCTCATCAATTGAGGAATAAGATTGAACAAGTTATGGTATATGAATACAATCCTATTGTTCTGTGACTGATCTTTAGAGAAACATGGAAAGACCTGCATGAACTGATGCTTAGTGAAGTGAGCAGAACCAAAAGACCATTGCAAGCATTAACCACAGCATTGTGACATGATCAACCATGATGAATGCAGTTCTTCTTAGTAGTTCAGTGACCAAGGACAATCCTAAAAGATGTGCTATGAAAAATCACATCCACATTTAGAGCAAAGCTATGGGATCTGAATGCAGAGTAAACTATATTATGTTAATTTTTTAAAATTTCTTCTATGTTTTTTCTTGCTTTCTCATGTCTTTTTTTCCCCTATTCTAATTCCTCTTTCATAACATGGCTAATATGGAAATATATTAAGCATAATTTACACATATACAAGTTTTACTAGATTGTTCTGTGCCATCAGGAGAGAGGAGTGAAAGAAAAGTAGAAGAAAAATGCGGAAATCATAATCTTGAAAATGAATGAAAGCAAAAAATTACATTTGCATGTTATTAGAAAAATAATTTTTTTAAAATAAAGTACTTAGATTTCTTTAAGATGCAGTTCAGCCACCAGCCCTGGAGTCAGGAGTACCTGGGTTCAAATCCGGTCTCAGACACTTAATAATTACCTAGCTGTGTGGCCTTGGGCAAGCCACTTAACCCCATTGCCTAGCAAAAACCTACAAAAAAAAAAGATGCAGTTCAGCATAACCTACGTGAACCCATTCTTTTTTCCTCCTACTCTAGTTACAAAAGCTTTGCCTACCAAATTGTAACTTTTTTGTTTACATTGATATATTTTCCTATTTTTATCCTGAACTTAATTATAAGGATACTGAATGTAAAGATTGTTTTATTTTATCCTTGTGTCTCCCATTGACTTGCACAATGTCTAGCATAAAATAGGTACTTTATAAATGTTTGATGAATGATCAATTGATTTAATGGGCAATGTGGAACCCCTGGAGATGGTTACGCATTTGTATGTATTGGAGAGAGTTTGTCATAATAAGTGCTGTGTCTTGTGTAGGTTGGATTAGTGGACAGAAAGACTGGAAGCAAGGGGAGTAATTGGGACGATATAATAACAATCCTGATTATCAAGAGAAAACAAAGGAAATGAAGTTAAAGATGATTGATGTTTCTAGTCTAGGCTATCCTTGTAGTAATACAAAAGTCAGGATGAAGAATTAGTTTGGAAGTTAAGATAGTCAATTTAATGTGCCAGTGGAATAATTCCAGCAGTTTGTAATATATGTTTGGAAGTTAGGAGAAAGTTTAGGTATTTTATAAGGTATGGTTGGAATTTGGGAGAGAGTTCTTTCTTTGAGAGGCATTTGCAGGATAGAAATAGTTGAAGGAATAGAAAAATATTAGGTGCAAAGGATAGAAAGTAGAATAATGAAAACAGTCAAAGTCACATGGTACTTTGATAAATAACAAAGGCTTAGGTTCAAACACTATCTCTGATACCTCATAGTATGCTACCATGGATATAACATTTAAATTTCCTGTGCAACAATTATTCCATCTGCAAAATGAGGGAATTTGTTAAATAGTCTTTAAAGATCATTCTAGTTCTAAATCTAGGATATGACTATTCAAAAGATTGAACTATGGGGCAAACCATAGCCAGTTAATGTAAAGGAGACAGAAAAGGAAAAATCAAAAATTCTTGAGGAGGGCCAGAATATGATGTCATAAAAGTCAAGCAATCTGGTTTTCGATTTCCTGGGCATTTTTTATATCAATTATTTCAATTAATCATTATTCTGATTGAATGAAAGCTGGAGAGGTAGGTATAAGTGCCCTTTTGTACATATGAGAAACATAATACTTGATTGTCAAATAGCTAGTAAATATCAGAATTTGGGTTCATAATTATGCTAAGCATAATATTCTTTCCATAACATTACTTTCATCTGCATAGTGGATGTTCATGAAACTCTCCTTGAATTTGATTCAGTATAGAAAACAAGACAATTCCCAAGTATAGAATATAGTATTCAGAATTTCTTGTTTTAACTAATATCTAAGTCAGAGAATTATATTTTAAGGAAGAAATGACCTGCCATACCAAATATAAAATATAGCAACAAAACCTTAATGTGAGCTTATCTTTATGAAAATGAAACAAAGATTAAACATTTCTTTATGATATGTATCACAAGGTGTATGGTTATTATACAATAATCTGTCTTAGAATAACAATATTAAAGTATAAAAATATGAATGACAGGGAACATTTTACTGGAGTAAAGGTTAAATCATATTATATGTTAATATGATATTACTGCTTCAATAATATGGATATTTATCCTACCTAAAATATAAGATAATCTATTTTGACATTATGAATTATATAAAGAATTTGCCTTACATGTAAGAATTTTTATTTGAAGTATAACATATATTTTTTAATGTTCATATTTTAATCATTTGCTTATAATTGCTTACCAAAATTAATATTAAATTGAGAAATTAAAAGAATCTTGTTTTTTATATATACAATATAAATGTTCACCAACAAAATCTGTTTTAGGTATGTTTATTTTCCCGATTAATCATGTGCATATAAATAAAAAAGACTAAGAAGACATTATGCAAATTCAAAACACTGAATATGTATGTATATATACTCTCTAACTCAATGCACTTTTTAAAAATGTTTCTAGGTTCCCAAGATGGTTCATTTATTTTTTGGCATTTTTTCAAAATATGGTTGGAAGAAAAGAAGAACTTAAAAAAGGAAAGAACCCAGCAGGCCATCACAGCCCTGCCCCCATTAAGTCAATTTAACTGGAGAACTTTCAGAATACACTATGAAAAATAGCACTCAACAAACATGATATAAATATACCATCTGCTGTAGTGATAAGCAAGGTAATGTTTCCCAATAAGATGACTGACATTTGGCTCTGAAACTTTACTCTTAACACTCATCAGTAGTGAGCTTTACAGCATTGCTAAAAAATACACAAGGAAGATATCTACCACAGAGATACTTCCTTTTAGAAAAGGAGAGTTACTCAAGTTAAAATATGGAATGTCTTAGAAATTCCAAGATAGTTGGATCTAAGGAAATATGCAAGTCTAATTTCTATGTTAACACTTCAAAAGAGCCAAAAATGCTTACCATTGTCATTCAGTCCTTTTCAGTCAGATCCTACTTTTTTTGAAACCCATTTGGGGATCTCTTTTCAAAGATATTAGAGGGGTTTGTCATTTCCCTCTCCAGCTCATTTTACAGATGAGAAAACTGAGGTAAACAAGGTTAAGTGACTTGCCTAGGGTCACACCATTAATAAATGTTTGAGGTCAGAGTTAAAATCAGGAAACTGAGAATTCTTTATTCCAGGCCATCTAAGCAAATGGAATAGGAAAAAAAGAAAGAAATCTTATGTTTGGGGGGAGGGAACAAGGTGGTTAATATAATTAAAAAGAAGAATTATACATACATATACATATACATATACATATACATATACATATACATATACATATACATATACATATACATATACATATGTGTGTGTGTATTTTCACATATATATGCATTTATAAAATAAATACCATAAGGTAGGATAATGGCATGGGGTGACTCCCCACCAAAAAGGAATATCTCATTACTAACCATTACTAGGATCCCCCAAATCAAAATTGAAATTTTATAAGAATCTTTAGAGTGATTAGAAGACTTAAAGGAAGAGGAAAAGATAAGAGTTGAGATAATTATGGAAAAACTCAAAAGAATAGATACTATAAGAGATTAGTAAAGAAGTATAAATTAAGGCAATAGAGGAGAATTTGAAAGTTCAATGATGCAAAATAATATATTAGACCAAAATTAAAACTAGAAAGCAAAATAAACTTTATCAAAAATTAGACTGAGAGATAGTTTAAATCTCATAAGTTTTGGCTAAGAATATCATTAAAAACAAAAGAACAACAAAAAAACTGAAGATATTTTAGAAATTTCTAAAACAGCAATGTTCAGAATTTTAATTAAAGGGCAAATTATGCATTAGTAGAATCATCATTAAAAATTTTCAATTTTTGATTTCTTTAGAAATGTAATTGTCAAGCTCCAATGCTCCCAGGTCTTATGATAGTAAGTAAGGAGAAAATATTTCAAGTGGCTAGGGAAAAGAATATAAAGTTGAATAAGGAAAGGAGAAACTTATTTCCTTTTTCACTGGAAAGGAGAAATGTCTTGAAATAAATCTTATCTAAATGAGGCAAAAATCCCTAGGGGAATATATGAGGAGCCAGGTGTCTAAAGCAGAGAGAGAACCTTTACACTGCAATCTATCTCCACCAACTCTTATTTTCTATGTAAGTTAAATGTATTAATTAAGTAACTTTTTGGACTGTCCATCCTAAATACATATGTGACTGGAATAATAGTCATTATTTACTTGGTTTGGTATATATATGTATGTATATATATATACATACACACACATATGTGTATGTTCATGTGTGTTTTCAATATTAGTATATAAATTCAAGATATTTTCTTGCTCTGATTTGTTTCTTGGGTTCAGTTCTGTCCTGCAATGAATCACGACTCAGTCTCAGGAATGCAGGTTTTGGAAAGAAAATAGCAATTTATTAAAGTTACAGCATGTTAAGAAAGGGACAGAAAAGTTAGAAAGAGTTTAAAGAGAAGGCCACATGGATGGCTAGCTGGCTAGCATTCAGCCTGAAACTGGAAGGTCCAAAAGCTGGAGCCCTCTCCTCCTTCCCCTTAAGTTCTCTCAGTGAGTCCCTGGGAGGGCGTGGTGACCTGGGAATGATACAAGTCCCTGGTTGGAGACTTTGCCTTTTGGGGAGGGGTCCCTTTTGGGTGGTCTTCCAGGATCTGTGCTTGCTTTCTAAGCAATGTAATCCAAGTTGGCCTAAATTAGATGATAAAGGAAGATTCCCTTTATAATGCAAACAAAAGATTTACAGAGTTTGTCTCCTACTGATCTCATCACCCTCTATGCCCATGTTTCTCTGCATCATATTGAGGGAATATGAATCTCATTTATTCAAGTTCTGTTCTATAAGGATGCTTGGGTGTCTATTAGGAAATAATATCTGTACAAAAAAGGATTAGTGCATTAAAAATGATAAAGGGCAACTTAGCATGACTGGAAAAATCAACTAGTGTCTATCCATATGCGATTTTGTCAAATTTTTTAAAGTCATAGTGCTAAAAGTGAAAGAGTATGATAAGGTTAATCTTTACCTTGTCCAGGAATAATATCAATATTGCAAAATAAAGAAAACAGAATGTCACTCCAAGGAAGAGTTATCAATTTATTTAGATAAATATATAACAAACATCATGGGAAATTAAAGAAACAACCTAGTAGAGTTAACCTCAAAGTCAGGATAAGTAATCTTCAAGTTCCATCTCTGTCACATACCGGTTGTGTGACTTTGGGAAAGTCACTTAATCTTTTAGTTGAGATTAACCTCTAAATTACAAATTGTGGAGGAGATGCCCACCTGTTTGGAGAAGGAGTATCCTCATCTTGGTTATTTCCTAGACACTGGTCTAGTCCTTTTCTCACCAGAAGTTATACAGATATTTGGGGAAAAATATTTTTTGTATATGAATATAGTCATGAGTGTTTCCAAGGTTTCCAAGGAGATGTAACAAGAAAAGTTTGATATTTATGTTTTTTTAATAAATCCACAAAAGACAAAATGAAGTTATAAGATTCTTGGAAGATACCTATAAGTTATATTGTTTTGAAAAGTACTAATAAATATTTGTTTTCCTTGAATACCTGAATCTTGAATTTTCAAATTTAAAAGTAGTTGTAAAAAGTGTATAAGATTACTATGAAAAGGTTCATAAAACAATATAACATTTTTACAGTAGAATTCTAGGATAATTCATCTTTGCCCTATATACTATATTTTTATGGAACCTTTCTAAATATATCTCTGTTGTTGCTTTTTTATTCTACATCAATTTCTAGCAATTATACATTTAACAGTTGCTTTTCTCCCTTAAAATCTTATTCTATTTATTAAATCTTATCACTTTTTTCAACAAAAATTAAATGTCTTTACCACCCTTGCCTTTGTGCCCTGGGAAGCTTTGTAGCTGTGACAAATATTTTCACTTCTTAGTCTCTTGTTATGAAATGTGCAAATATGTGAAGCAACTTATTCATGGATATCAGTTGCTAATAATTCTTATGAAATGGAAAGAGAATAGACATTCAAAAGACAAAAACAGTATAGAAAATAAAGCCATTAAATATACACATCTACAAAAATAAATGTTCTTTGAGGGACTTATTAATGCATCTAAGACTGTTTTTGAAGTAGAGATTTGTAATCCAGACATAGTTATTGGTCAAAACTTTGCTAATAGCAAACCAATAAATGGATTATAATCAGTGTTATTAATTAATCTACAACTATGCATATTTGTTTTTAAGTGATTTCATTTAAGAGGCACATTTTCAATTTAGAGGTTTATATTCCAACCGATTGTGGTCAACTAACATTGTATAATTTCAAATATTCCTTGTGTAAGGGATAGGTATTTTTCAAAAACATATTATCTGTAATCCCACATAAATTGATTCGTTGTTACAACTAGGTTTAAGTTCCAGCAACAATATCATTAACTGTTTGAATTTCAGAAAGTTGTTTAACTTCATTGAAAACTGATTTGTTCCTCTGAAATGAAGGTATTTATACTATGCATTGTTTTGTCACAGGGTTTATCATGAGAAATGTATTTGATAAGTCATAAAAGTCTATTTAATTATTTTCTATTCATGAATATTTTAAAACTGCTAAATATGGTTGATGTTAATAATAGTTTATATTTATGCAACTCTTGTTTCTAAAGCACTTTCCCCCCACATTAATCCATGTGAACTAGGTTATAAAATATTATCCCCATTTTACAGATAACTGAAACTGTTTAGGTGAATTGTTTCTAGTCACATATCTAGTGTCATAACTAGGTTTTAAGCCAAAACTGAGTAATATAAATGATATAACTACACCAGAATAAGTAAATTTATGTTTTTATATTATTTGTGTAGTTTTTATGCATCATTTAAGCATTATGAGGACCAATTCCATCTACTTCTATAGCCTTAAAACATGCCCAGATTTTTTTCCTTGGTAATTTTGCCATCTACCATACAAATCTTTATATTTTTAAAAATTTAACTCTTAAAATTTAAAATTAAAATCAAAACAATTTATGAAATATCAGTATTCAAAATAAAATTCCATTATTCTTAAAAAAAGAAATTAATTCATTTAAACATCATTCATGTAACATTGTCATAATGTGACACTGTAATCTCATGCTACTAATTCTTTTGTATTCAAGACATATTTTTTCTTAGTTTTTAAGCAGGTCAAATTGTGATTGACAAATGTAGCCTACAGTTGGTTATGTATGGTTCACAGATGTATGCCTCTAAAACAATCTTAAACTTTAATAGTTCTGAAACATATTGATTCTTAGAATAATTTCAGAGTAACAGGAATATTAAAGATTATATAGTCTAATCCCTTTGTTCTAGATATAAAAATTACTAAGGCACACTGAGAGGTAAAATTATTTGTCCATACAATTAAGAATTCAAGTTTTCTTTCTTTTTCCAACATTCTTCCACTCTACCAGGTTTCAGTCTCCTTGTCATAGAAACAAACTATGAAAATTAGACTTTTCCCCCATCATTCTTCTTTCAAGGAGAATGAACTGAATTGCAAAATGGCAAATGAGAAATATCCAATGATTACATAGCTAATAAGCAGATATTGAAACAAAATGTTATCTACCTCTCCAGAAAGAGCAGTGATAAAAAAAAGGCTGAATATGACAATAGATTTTTAAATATAAGTAGATATTATGATAATGCATGCTACAACTTTTCACTGATATTGGAATATAGGATGTTAACATACAATAGGAAAAATTTTAAAGAGAACACTTCCCAATAGTGAGATATGTTTAGACTAACGGATGGTTATTAACAAGGGTTCGGGTATTACTTTTTTTTTTTAGGTTTTTGCAAGGCAAATGGGGTTAAGTGGCTTGCCCAAGACCACACAGCTTGGTAATTATTAAGTGTCTGAAACCAAATTTGAACCCAGGTACTCCTGACTCCAAGGCCAGTGCCTTATCGCCACCTAGCTGCCCCGTGGTATTTTTTTTTTTTTGTTGGTAGTCATTTATTTTAGTTTAAGGGGAGTAAATTTTAAAGGAGAATATTGAGACTAGATTTGTTTCATAAAATTCTTCCAATTTGTTAGTGATAGTAAAAATAATAGTAATGATAACAAAATTTAATGATTAAGTAATAACAATTCAAAGCCCTATATGTAGAGACTTGTATACTAGATGAGCATGAGAATGATTAACAACATACTCTATCCCAATTATATATATATACATTTATTCATATATATATATATATATATTAATCTTAAGCAAAATTTCTATCTACATCTGTGGGTAGAGATGTAGGTGTATAGTAGTATATTTAAGAACACTAGTCCTAGAGAAAGGCAAATTTGAGTTTATCATTACTTTTCACACTCTAACTGTATGATCCTAAGAAGTCACCTAAACTCTGTCAATTGGTTTCCTCAAGTGTAGAATGTGGGTAAAAAGACCACCTATCTCTCAGATGATCCACTGAAATAATTATGTTTGGCACAGAATTTGGCACATAGTTGGTACTCAATGTTTGTTTTCTCCCTTCTCTGTTGCTATATCTATATTTTTAATAAGTTATAGAGTGGGGGCATGGAGACAGTAGCAAACATACAGATCATTCATGCTCCTTGAGATCATGGATTCAAACACTCATCAGTTCATTTATACCTTCAAACACTATTTTCACACCCCATTCTTTCCTCAGAGCCACATAGCTTTGAGTTTTCATTGAAGCTTATTACAGTTTAAGTGAATTGAATGTGTACTTTAGAAATGTCTGCCACCAACTGCTTGTGTAGTATTTAGAAATATAGTTGTGTCTCAGTGTGATAATTATTTAGCTCTAAAGACACTCCTAGGCAGGAGTGTTGAAAATATCTCTGAGAGGATAAAAAGTCTTTTTGCAGTTTATATTTTATTAACAGACACTTACAGACACTCTTGTTTTGTAGTGTTTTCCTGGAACTCATTTAAATAAATTGGCATCACACCTGGAAGGAAATAAAAAGTTTGCATTTCAACTTAAAATAGCTAGGAAAGTAGCATTCATCATGATTATGTCAATTAAATCTAATAAGGTATCATTAATACTTCCTCATTCATTTACTGCTGAATCTAAGATCCTTTTTAAATATACATATTTTTAGGTGTGTGCATATAATTTTCAGCAAATTGGCTTAAATTATTATTAAGATGTAAATATATTTCAGAATAAAATAATTTTATCCAAATATCTTATTTGCCAATGAACAATATATTTTACACATACTCACATTTAAATTAAAAGAAAAATATTTTTTAAAAACTTGCAAAATGGTTTGTAATTATGCAGGTCAAATTAAATTTTAAAAAAATAATAAAATGGTTTTGGCTAGGTCATGCAGTGGATAAAGCACCGGCTCTGGAGTCAGGAGTACCTGAGTTCAGGTTGGGCATCAGACATTTAATAATTACCTAGTTGTGTGGCCTTGGGCAAGCCACTTAACCCTGTTTGCCTTGCAAAAAAAATAGCTAAAAAAAAATTAACGTCTGATCTTATCTCTTATACTTTATGTTTCTTCTTTAAGGATATGATTTCTCTCTCATCACACTCAATTTGGATAAATGTATATAACATGGAAACAATGTAAAGACTGACAGATTGCTTTCTGTGGGGGGGGAAGTAAGTCGGGGGGGAAAATTATGAAACTCAAAAGAAATAATTTTAATTAAATTAATTTAATTTATTTTTTTAATTAAAAATTTAATTTAAAAAGTTAATGGGCTAAAAGCATATTATAAATCTGAAAACTATACATAGGTGATTTTTATTCATTTGTTTATTGATAAATTTATTTATTTTATTCTGTAAGAAACAAATGTTATTTTGTAATGCAATTTGAAATCTGGTGGAGCTAGATCCCCTTCTTTATTAATTCCCTTTATATCCTTAAGCTTTTGCTCTTTCAGATAAATTTTATTATTTTTTCTTGCTCAATAGAATATTTTTGGTAATATGATTTGTATGCTACTAATAAGTAAATTAGGTTACACAGAATTGTCATTATTATCATATTGGTTCAGCCAACCCATGAACAATTAATATTTTTACACCTCTTTAAGTCTGACTTTATTTGCGTATTCATATATTTCTTGGTTTGTCATAGCAGGTAAACTACTTAATATTTTATATTAATTACATTTATTTTAAATCAAATTTTTCTTTTTCTCTTGCTATTAGTTATTACTGCTCATATAAAGAAATACTATTTATTTATATAAGTTTATCTTAAATCAGAAAGGAGGTGATTAGGTTGGAATATTGCTATGGTATAGGGAATGAGATGGTTGATTTAGGAAAAAAAATGAAAAATCTTAGACCTATAATCATTTTTTAAAAAAAAAGATGTAAGGAGAAAATGAGCATAGCAGTGTCTTACATATATGATTCTGAGTGTATAAGTATATGTATTTGTTTATAAATGTTTATGTATGTGTATAGGTATACATATTATATATATAGTAAAAAGGTGAGGTGAGCAAGAGAAGAAAAAATAAAGAAGAATATTACAAATAACAAAATAAAATCAACAAAGAAACAAAGAAAACTTTGGCAACTTTGAAAACAATGTGCAGTATATTATTATATAGGTTTCCTTGGAATGGAAATTTATTGTTTCATATTGAATCTTCTCTTATGGTCTGCTGTGTATATGACAATGTTTATTTTTTTATTTTCTCCTTTTGTATTATAGTCTAAATTAAAAAATAAAGAAAAGTTACAAATATTATCTTTTTCTTTTGTGTATATCTATTATCATATAAAAATATAAAGAATTTACTCTTATTGAATTTCTACATTTTCTTTTTGTTTTTGCATGGTGATAGAGTTAAGTGACATGACCAAGGTCACATAGCTAAATAAGCATTAAGAGTCTGAGGTCAGATTTGGACTCAGGTCCTCCTGGCTCCAGGGTTGATGCTCTACCAATTGCACCAACTAGTTGCCCCCTTTTATTGAATTTCTTACCATTTTCCTTTCTTGTTTTCTTTTTGCTTTTTTATATTTCCCTTGATCAGATTTTTTGTTCTGCACTAATCTTTTAACTAGAAATATTTAAAAGTCTCCTATTTACTAAACATCCCTTTTGCTCCCCCCCCAAAAAGAATATATCCAATTTTACTGGGTAGGAGATTCTTGGTCATAATCCTAATTCATTTACCTTCCAGTATATCATATTCCAAACCCTTCAGTTTTTTTTTTTTAATATGGAAGTTGCAAAATCCTGTATAATCCTGAATGTGGCTCAGTGATACTTGAATTATTTCTTTTTGGCAGCTTGCAATATTTTCTTCTTAATCTGTGAGTTCTGGAATTTGACTATGACATTCCTTCAACAATGATAGGGAAATTCTTTCGATCTCTATTTTGCCCTCTGATTCTAAAATATCAGGACAGTTTTCCTTGATAATTTCTTGAGAAATGTTGATCATATTTTTCTGTTGTTTGTCTGTTTGATCACGGTTTTCTTGTAGTACAATAATTCTTATATCACCTGGATCTATTTTCTAAATCAATTGCTTTTCAATGAGAAATTTCATATTTTTTTCTATTAATTTTTTTATTGTATCTTGTCTCATAGTTTTCATTTTCCACTTGCTCAATTCTAATTATTTTCTTCAGTGAGTTTTTGTATTTTATAAGGCTTAGTTGTTCAGGGCTTTCATCGAAGGATAGGCTTGTATGATTGCACTTTTCCCCTCCCTTGGTGGTGGCTTTTAGTCGCTTACCTGCCTCAGGAGTAGGACTTGCTCCAATTAAAATAGGGCCTCTTTGCTGTCAGGACCAAGGGGCAGATCATGCTATTGACCAATCCTGAGGCAGTACTTCACTACTGGACAGTTGGGGTAGGATCTTGTTTTGTTATCATACCACTCTCTTGCCTCAGAGACTGTTGGCTTGCAGTAGATGTTGTGGCATCACTGGTGGGTTGCCACAAACTTGGAGTCTTGCTTCAGGACCCCTGCTGATGATGCTACTGCTGCTCCTAATCTTGCTCTTCTCACATACCTTCTCCTAGATAAATTCCAATATCTCGGAACCAGAAGCCATCCTTTATTTTAATATTTATATAGCTATAATTGTATTTTAACAATTAGAGAACTCTCTCATCTACCTTTCTTCCTTTTCCTACTTTCCCCTAATCATTTTGCTTTAAAGTGATCTCAATCATTCTACAAAGCTCTAAACCTGGTTATGATTTAAGACTGGTGAATATCAGAAGAAGTGAGATAATATAGTTTCAATATAACCACCTTCTTATTTAATCTACACATAAAAAAGTAATATTTTCTAATGGAAAGCAAAATTTCATAGTAATGTGGCTCACTGTGAGAAAACAGACTAAATGAAAATGGGTCACCACTGGTGGCACAGTCATTCCTGTTTTTAAAACTCGTTAAATAAATTCATCTGACAATATTGGAATGACCATAATTTTTCATGAGAAAATTCAGAGATAATTTTAATCATGTTGGGTATTTATACCTCAAAAAGGATGCTGTGTAATTAAAGCAGCAATTTACCTTAATTGCAAGAAGAGAATAATTACTTGAAAATGAGCAACAGAATTTAATTGGGAAAAATAAAATCATATGTTTCTTAAACAGAAAAAGAGATTTTTTTTTTATTTTTTAATCGTGGGCACTCCATTGCATTTCACTAGAATTTCAGTTTCATATCCTGATACTCTTATCTTAAAGAGTCCAAATATTACCAATTAATTTTTTGACAAATGCCCTTACAAGGACAAGTCCTCCTGTTGCAATGGAAATCAGTGCTATGAGATCTCCACTTATTTGGTACCAAGAAATTGTAATGTAAGTAGTAAGGCATTAGGATGGCATATTGTATTTATACAAGGGTAATTTAAATTGCAATTCTTAGCTTACTAATAAAATTAAGACCCTTTTGAATTTAAATCACCCAGCTTCCTGGGGAAAGAAAAATACATTGAGCAAGAATGAGTGACAAAAATCTGGGCAAAGCAGCAAAGAAGCAAGTAGGAGGAAAGCTCATGTATTTTGCCATTATAGTAATGAAAATAAGTGAAAAATTTTACATATAATTGATTTATCTGAATCCATAGTAATTATTGTGGTCCATGGTTGCCATGAATAACTACATGAATGGTGTCTGAAGCTTTTAAAATCACAACTCTCAAATTAAAGTTAAATTTGATCACTTAAGCTGTTCAAGTTCACTTCTAAGGAAAGGAAGTCATACCTAAAAAACTGAGAAATACTAACGTTTTCAATTGGGGACATCTTATTGAAAAATAAAAAGCCCTATTTGTAAATCTTTCTCTTTTTTCCTTGCCCCCCTCCCCACCCCCCCTCCTGTCTGTCTCTCTTTTTAGGTCTCTGTCTCTGTCTTTGTCTCTCTCTGTCTCTCTCTGTCTCTTTCTGTCTGTCTGTCTGTCTCTCTCTTTCTCTCTCTCTCTCTCTCTCTCTCTCCCTCCCTCCCGTGAGTTGAGTGAGTTTTTGTGTGTGTGTGTGTGTGTGTGTGTGTGTGTGTGTGTGTGTGTGTGTGCGTGCGCGCGCGTATATCTGTGTCTGTGTGTGGCTGTGGGTTTGTGTCTCGTGTATGTGTGTATTTTGAGGATACAGGTAGGATTCAAGAGACCTTCTACCTATGACTTCCAGATTCAAAGCTTTCAGTAAATATCTTCTCTAAGCAGGTCTGGTGATTATACTGTAGATGGAATAGTCGTAAAATAGAGCATGCAGTAAAACAATAGCAAAGAGATTTATCAGTTCCACCCCCATCCCAACCCCAACTCCTTTCCTTAAGTTAGGAGTTTTCCTTTCATTTTCATAACTAAATGCTATGGAGACTTATCCCAGAGGACCACTTGGAATTTAGTGCATCTATCTTGAAAGTTGGGCGATCGCACATCTGTAGCAGTATGTGCTATAAAAGATACCTTTAATAGCCAATAAAAGTGGCAAGAGTCATTGCTTGCTTCCTGATAGCTAGTAGATTTTCAAATTACAGAATTCATTTGTCACGCTCCACTTAGCATATCTATAACTTTGCAACAAGAGATGCCACTGTCAAGCAGTTATTTTAATGAATAAAATAGTAAATGCTAAAGTAAGAGGTAATAGGATGGAAAAATGAAAGAATTATGTCTAGACTTTCTTTAATGGGGGCAGGGTTTGATGAAAACAGAGGAGAGGCATTATCTTGACTAAGCAACAGAAACTTTTTTTTCATATCAGAATTATAAACACAAAGAAGATATAAATAATTAATGTGAGATTAAATGGTAGCTTAGTATATGTTACTTACTTGAAATCTTTACCTATCATGGAAGACAATTTCATCAGTTTTGTTAATTGGGATTTTGTGGAAGAGGATGTGGATTGTTTGGAATCCTTCATTATACTTCTAGAAAAGACAAAAACATGGGAAAACAGAAACTGTCAGTTGAGGTAAATTAAAGTTACTGAAAATAAGTCATGTATAAGATTGATGCCATCAGTTTATCAATTTATTCAGTAATTTATTTGGACCTTGTACATTGGGACCTATTTAGGTCATTTGTGATTGTAATGATGAATACATGATTTCCATATGATGACTACCCTTAAAAGTGCAAAAGTAGATATTTGTACCAAGATATAAGATTTTTTGACATGTAGCTATATGTAGTATTAAAACTGTAAAAAAAAAGTAAATTGAAGTCAGAAAATCAGGTTCTAGTCTTAGCTTTACAACTCTCTAGTTTCTTAAAAATTGCAGGTGTCTTAATTTTTATGGTTTCTGTATTGTAAAATTAAAACGTTGGATTAGAAGATTTTAGACCCATTTTAAGTTCATTCTCTAACCTATTACTCTTTATCATGTTATCTACCTTCCCCTAAGAGTTAGCATCACATAAAGGATGAATTCAGGAAAACGAGGGTTCAAATCTTCCCCTGGGTAATTGCCAACTCTAAAATTCTGGTAGATCATTTATTTACATCTCTTTCAAATCAATCCTTTGAGGTTAGGTGCTATTATTATACCTATTGTAAATATGAGGAAACAAGTTTCCATCTTCAAGTCACCCTGGTACTAAATGTCAGGATTAAGAATCGAAAACTGTTCACCCTGAATCCAACTTCAGTACTTTTTAATACTACACTGGAATGATACTTAATTGTGGCAATGAATTATAGGATATATAAAGCTATTATGCCTGTTCTGTTTCATGCTTAAAGTGTGCTTGTTTTTTATTTCCAATTTACCCTAAAGGTCAGAACTAATGGACCAATAGATGGAAGTAGAAAGGTCCATTTAGGCTTAAGAAAATTATATCAGTTAACTTACCTTGACCACTGCCACCTGAAGGCCAATTATGTTATATTAATCCCATCCCTGATTTCTTTGTTTCCCTTAATGGGGTCTTCACATGATTAGGCTCTCTGGCATTGACTCCAATCCCCATCAATGATGTTTCCTCATATGTAGGAAGTCCCTTGCACTCCTATTCTATTTAACACTTAAGAGTTGGATTTGGTTTTACAAAGGACTATTCAGTTCAAAGGTATAATGGTAAATATAAAAATTTATTCCATAATATGTGGTGAGTTGCTTCCCTAAAAAGTTCCCCACAGTTATTTCTACTTTAAAGAAGGAAGAGGTTTAGTTTCTCAATTTCCTCAGATCTTATAAAGGACAATGTCAGTCTCCAAGTATAAAGCTTTTCTTGGTCTCAAGTTGCAGGCACCCTTACCTTTCAGATATTGCTTACTATCACTGGTTACAATATTCCACTGTGAATTTTGATTCCATTGGCATCTATTATGTCTCAAACTGCCATGTCTGGTGGGGATTACTGACTTTATGTAAAATTGAGGACAAATTGAACAAATCAGAAGCATAAATATCTCAATCTCATTTCTCAGTATCCTGGGTTCTAAAAACTGGGAGGTAAAACAAAGGAATCCTTTTACCCCTCACCAGTTCTGCTCATGGCATGGTGTTAAGAATTAATATTGACTCTTATTGGATATGGAAAAAGAGAGCGCAGATAAAGAGCAAGTTTGTCCCAGTCTGAGAGTTTTCTGGCTGATAACTTCTTAAGCTATTCCCATCTATGTGGTAGGGAAATGCAGAAATGTCCAGAAGAATCACTCCATGTGAAATGATCTGTTCGTGCATAGCAAAGTTGTCATTAAATAAAGAGGGGAAAATGAAAAACTTCCTAAAGATCAGTGCAAAAGTTAGCACAAAAGAAAACTAGACAGCTCTCTTTTACTAGGATGTCATTAAAAAAGACTGAATACTTGCCAGGAATTTTATATAGGGGATTTCCATTCATGTTCAGTTAAATTTGTCTTCTGGGATCTTGTGAAATAAGATATTTATTTCTGTTTCTTGAATAAACATTTACTAAGTGAATAAATGCATTTTAAAATATTTTGTGGGTTTAAATATATTAAAGTCTATATTTTATTAAATCTTTGCTTTGCTCTTTCTGTCCCACCCCAAACACCCATATCTACTCTCTTTTTAATCTGTCATTTAAGGACATATTCTATTTACAGACCTTTACACCTATACCCAGGAATATCTTTATCCATATGTCAAATGAGTAATTGCCATACATGGTATGATTTCAAAGGCTTTGGAAAAGATGCTCTGTTACTGATCTCCAAGATAGACCTCTATGCCCTCCTTTCCATTAACAGGAGATAAAGGCTTTCATTCTACAATTAGAAATGAGGTTTAAAATTCAAATGCTCCTGGGAAAGATAATAATGTTTATTTCAGTTTCAGTAAAGTGTCAGTGATTGATAGCAGATCCTTTCCTGAGAATTGAGAACTTGAAAGAGAATAGGAGTCTATAAAAAAAAAAAAATTCTGGCTATTTGAAAGAGACAAAGTTTAGGAGAACAATTTAGAGGATTGAGACAAAAAAAAAATTTGCTCTATTTCACATGTTCACCTAAGCCTATTCCTTCACCTTCTTACCCAGTTGAGTCAGCTGGGTCACAAACTTGTGTCTCAACTTGTAATACAAAGTCTAACTTGGTAGTCTTTTCTTTTCATGATACATTCATGTGATTATCTCAAATGCCTTCTACTAATGCTGAGTTTTAAAAAGTTTGTTGCCTTTTTTCAAGAAATTACCATTGTCACCTCTTCATATAAATATTTCCCACCCACGCTATTATAATTATCACTTAAAGCATTTAATACTTGAAAACTGAAGTCATTACTTGAAGAATATGAATATTAGTTCTTCTTTTAATAAGTTAACTTTTATAACCATTATTATTTTTCTTTAAAATCTCTATTCTATCCTGCAAATTTTCATATCTATAGAGGCAGCTCCACCTACTGATTACAGGTGTGTTGAACTTGCTTTTTTTATTATTATTCTTATTGTGAAAAAATGACTTTTTTGACTTTCTTAAGTCTTTTGCATTTGTCTTAAGAAATCTGTGAGGTTTGAATTTAATGAAACAAACAAAAGAGAAAATTGTTGAGATTATTTTCACTAATGATAGTCTAAATTGTCTATACTCAGAATATAACTTTTTTGATCTTTTCACTTACTGTCATACCCTGAAAAATTTTGCATTATAACAAATATATCCTTTGTCTTTTGGTATAATTCAGGCTAGTCCTAAAGACAGATAAAATAAATGCATAATGTCCCTAGAATTTCATGTAGCTGGAATATCCATTAAAATCAAAAGTACACATTTATCCAAATATTCAGCAACAAAAGGGAAAAATAAACCTTCTTATTCATTTCTACTTACAGTAGTGGAACAATCAAAATTAATTTTTCTGTAGTACAAAATATATCAATTGTTTTAAATGCAACAAAACACCCAGCCTCATCTTTTCATAATTTATAAATACCAATGAGTTGCCACATGTTACCTTTTCTTAGCTCAAATTAGGAAACTGAAATTCACACAGATCAATTGCCTTATCACAAAAATTTAAAAATATAATTTTATTGTATGACATTTTAAAAAATAATTAAAGTTACATTGTTATCTTATTTTACATTCTTTGAGAATAATGAAATGGATCAAAATGATATGGCATAGTGAAGAAGAGTCGAACTCAAAGTCAAAATGACCTGAGTTATGGGTGTGAGGAATGAAGGGTGTTGTTGGTCTTCACAGGGTGTGGAAGAGGGCCCCTTTGAAATCCATTAAAAAGGGGGAAAAGGTTCCAATCAATCATAAAGCTGGGATAGTACTCCTAATCCCATTCCAAAAATGACAAAGTAGATTAGAAGAAAGTAGTCCTTAAATGATCAAGAGTAACCTAGTCTTGACCTTCAACTTTGCTCATGCTCAAAGAGATCTATCTGTTCTTGCTCATTGGTATAATGAGCAGAATGAGGAAACATATAGGAAGCAATGTATCAATTAGATTTGTGACCCCAGCCTATGGTTGGCATGAAGGGGCAGGAACAAAGTCTTTCAAAGTGCATAAAAGAGCTTGTATGTTGAGATTCCCCTGCCCCTCTCTCCCACCATGAGAGAGGTGTGCCATTTTTTTAAGATATCTTAATAAAAGCCATTTTAATCACTCTGGACTAAGTATTCTCGAGCAATTTATAGCATGGGGCAGCTCAGTGGATAGAGCACTGGCCCTGGGGTCAGGAGGACAGGAGTTCAAATCGGGGCTCACACACTTAATAATTACCTAGCTGTGTGACCTTGGACAAATCACTTAACCCCATTGCCTTGCAAAAACAAAACAAAAAATGACCTGAGTTTGGGTAATGCCTGATACATACTGATTTAGTGATACTATGCTATTTATAATCCCCTGCCCATTCCCAACACCATCAATAACTTCTGTGCTCTAAGTAATATTATAAGACCATAAAATTCAGAATTAATTAATGTACTTACTCTACCCAAAGTTCCCTATACTAATGAAAGCAAAGGTTCATTTCCTACCAATTAATGTGTTTTTGTCTTAAAATTACTTGGAGGGGGGGCGGCTAGGTGGCATAGTGGATAAAGCACTGGCCCTGGAGTCAGGAGTACCTGGGTTCAAATCCAGTCTCAGACACTTAATAATTACCTAGCTGTGTGGCCTTAGGCAAGCAACTTAACCCCATTTGCCTTGCAAAAACCTAAAAAAAAAATTACTTGGAGGATAATTGCCTCCCAGAAGTAGCTAGATGACACATTGGATAAAAGCACTGCTCCTGGAGTCAGGAGTACTTGAGTTACCAGACCCTAGGTAAATCATTTATTTTCTATATGTCCTAGTCTCCTCTACTATAAACTGGGGGAAATAATAGCATCTACCTCTCAGAATTGTTGTGAATCTCAAATGAGTTACTATTGATAAAACCTTTATTATAGTTCCTAGCCCATACTGTGTATAAAATATGCTATTTCTTACTTTACTTCCTTTTTGCTTTTTCTTTCTCTTCCTTCCTCTCTCTCTCTTCCTCACTTTGTCCCTCCCAAGTTGTTCTGAAGAGTGTTCCTAAGATGTATGACAAAAGGCATTATTTTCCACAAGTTAACGTTGCTGCTATGTGGATTGTTATCCCCTGTGATGGTGATTAAATACAATTCTGATATTGTAAAAAGTATTTTAGACAGTTATTAGATGCCCTATACCAAAATAAGGTCAAAATGAGTTTTAGACATAAAAGATTTAGGTATAAAATGCGACACCATTGATTAATTAACAGACCAAGAAGTACTCCATCTGTCAGCTCTATAGAAAGGGGAGAAATTTGTGAAATAGAGTACATTATAAATTACAAAATGATCCTGACTATACTAAATTTAAAAGTTTTTGCACTAATAAAATCAGTGCTGCCAAAATAAGAAGGAAAACAGAAAACTGTTTTCAAAGCTAAGGCTTCTAATAAAGGTCTCATTTCTAAAATATATATAGAAAGAATTGCATCAAATTTATAAGGTTACAAATCATTCCCCAAATGATAAATGGTCAAAGTATATGAACAGGCAGTTTTCAAATGAAGAAATTAATTATATGAAAAAATAATTATATATTAATTATATAAAAATGCTCCAAATCATTACTAATTTGAGAAATGAAAATTAAAATTACTATGAGATATCGCCTCACACCAAACATATTGCCTAAAATAAAAAAAAGGGAAAATTCATTGTTGAAGAGAGTGTGGGAGGTCTGGGACATTAATGCATAGTTAGTGGAGTTGTGAACTGATCCAATCATTCTGGAGAGCAATATGTAACTATGCCCAAAGAGCAATAAAACTGATCATATCCTTTGACATAGCAATTCCAACTCTTGGCCTATATACAGAAGAAATCATGAAAAATGGGAAAAGTTCCACATGTTTCAGAATCTTCCTAGCAGCTGTTTTAGTTGTGGCAAAGATTTGGAAATAGAGGGGATTAGATGAACAGTAACAGAAACGTTATTGCAACTTTAATTAATGCAGTAGAAAAAAATGCAGCATCAAAAAATCTTATTTCAACCAATAAACAAATTATAGAAACATCTAACAGACTATCCAAAAATATATTGTTTTTATAATGAGTGGTAAAGATTTTTTCCCAAAATTTATTATTCTCTCATTCTGTCTCTCTTTCTCTTTCTCTCTTTATGTCTCTCTCTCTCTCTCTCTCTCTCTCTCTCTCTCTCTCTCTCTCTCTGTATCTGGCTCTCTGAGTGTCTCTCTGACTCTTCATCACTGACTTTCTATTTCTGTCTCTGACACTGACTGTCTCTGATTCTCTGTTTCTCTCTGTCTCTCTTTCTGTCTCTCTGTCTCTGCCTCTCTGTCTTTCTCTCTGTCTCTGTCTCTGTCTCTGTCTCTGTCTCTGTCTCTGTCTCTCTCTCTCTCTCTTTCTCTCTCTCTCACTGTTTCTTTCTCTTTCAAAGGTCACAGTTAGTTGTTCCTGTTCTTTCTAGTTTTTAGTTGGTTCCTTTAAGATCAGAGGTTTAGTAGCTCACAATAAAAAGTATAACTATCCTGTGTTGATGGAATGTTTATATACAAACATATGGGGTAGGTGAAAGAATAAATGACTGAGGAAACAAAAGTTAGATTTTCAGAGTATACTGATTTATTAAGCAATGCATTCCAATTGCTTAAAAAAGAGGTTGCCACCACCTCCTCAGCTTAGTTCTGAACCCTGAATATAGAAGGAGACCGAGTTTTATATGTAAAAATAATCAAATAAAGCTAAGCAAAAAGAAAACAAAACAATATCAGGTAATCTGATTTCTAATTGGATGAAAGATTAGAGACTTTCTAAATTGGGAGGGGAAGAAGCAAAAGGTACAGTTCTCTGAATTCAGGAAAAGAGCCCATTTTCCTCAAGTTTCTGTAAACAATCAAAAGATATGGAAAAAAATAGCTGATTGATAACTATGGAACTAGTTTTCTGATAAGACATATGGATTGCTTGAGATGTACAATTGTGAGAAAACATCTTGCTTTAATCTGGGAATGACTGGGTTAAAGGTCTCTAAGTAGTAGATAGAGGTGGTCCAGGTTTAGGTCCAAGTTTTCAGCCAATATAAAAAAAAAGTTTTCTCCCGGTTCCCATAATTGAATAAAGTTTTAGCACAGGATAGGAGCTGGACTAGACCAGCTTAAATAGAAAGGGTCATGAGTTAACCCCAGAATTTAATCATAAAATGAAATCAATGTGATTCGTTCAGTTCCCACAGTTAACCACTTGCAGTCTTAATCTTCTCAATTCTCTAAACTTTCCTGTAATTAATTTTTGGGAAAGTGAGCAACCTTGTCATGCAGTGTCTTCTGAATGTAACTCAATTCCCTCTCATCATAAACCAATAATGTTGGTAAATGGTTTAACAACTGACTCTTTAACAGCAAGTTTAATCTTTATTGCTAAAATTTTCTTTATCAGTTTCTTAATTCTCAACTATCAGCACAGTCGTAGGTCAATCCCTAATTTATAGATTGATAA
This sequence comes from Macrotis lagotis, assembly GCF_037893015.1. Classification (NCBI taxonomy): domain Eukaryota; kingdom Metazoa; phylum Chordata; class Mammalia; order Peramelemorphia; family Peramelidae; genus Macrotis; species Macrotis lagotis. The sequence goes on along the minus strand of NC_133660.1, from coordinate 150,974,141 downwards.
ACAAGGTACAAACACTAAAATTTTAATAATTCATTTTCTTTACAATCTGTGCTGATTCCAGCATACTCAAGGTTATAAGATATAAAGCTCTTCTTCAAATTATTTAGTATATTTTTGCACTAACAAATAGCAAACAAATCTATTAAAAACCAAACCAATATATAACTATAAATGTATTCATTGGTCCATCCATCTGAATATATATATGCATTCCTATTTACATAAACATTTATATTCACACACATGGTCTAATTCTTCCTACTTAGAAAAACTACTTTCCACATATTGTTAAAATTTATTTCAATAAAAAAATACAGAAAATACAAATTTAGGGAAGAAAATAGGCAACTTATTCATTACTGGTATTATGTTAATGACAACAGCACCAATCAAAAATAACTTCTGTCAATCACATTTTTTTAAAGCACTTTCCTTAAAACATACCTGCTGTAGGTAGATAATGCCAACATTATTGCCATTTTTTTTTACTTATGAGACAATAAATGCAGAGAAATAAGTAACTTGATTGAGCTTGCCCTCCTATTAAGTGACAGACCTCAAAATCAACTCTAGCTCTTTTGCCTTCTAGTTCTGTACTTGTACTTTACCAGTTTATCTCTTTTTTCTAATTTAAGACTGATCTCTAAATTTAAATGCAGTGACTGCAATTTCTAAGTTTAGTCACTTCTAATAAGTTATGCAGGGAAAATATTAATGCTATCATCCATTCTGGAAAAATAGGACTATTTAATTAATTGCAAACAGCTGTCCTATACTTCAAAAGACATAAGGGCAGAAGAGTTACAGAACAGAGTTATGCCTATACAATATTATATTTTAATGATGCATTTTAATGCTCACATATTTATATGGCATGTAAAGATGATAAATTTATTTTTAAGTAAAAAGGTAATAATCTTTTAATATTACATCTGGACACAAAGTGCATCATTTATTATTGTACATCATAAACTATTGTTTTAGGTCCATCAGAGAATAGACTAATTAAAACTTCATAAATAATCATGGAGATTCCCTTGCAAATATGTTAAACATATTAATCTAACTAATTTAATAAATATCTAACCTTATTGTGACCTAAATAAAGCATTAATAAAATTATCTCTGTCAAATATTTATTAATACTTTTTGATGTATTTAATTGATTTGAAATTTGTAGGCTCTCATTTTGAGGAAGCTCTGTCCCCAAATTTCTTCATTCATACCATGATCAAATGATATCCCTCACCATTTTACAGACTTATACAATCTCCTGAACACTGGATATAGAGAAAAAACAAAAAATTCCATGTTTGAATCTCAATTCTTTGGCTTACTAACTGTATAACCATGCTCAAGTTACTTAATTTCTCTGGTTCTCATTTTCCTCTTTTGTAAAATGAGGGTTGTTGCAAATGAATAAAACAGATGTGAAACCTTTTGCAAGAAATTGAAGACTTTAGAAACACAAGTAGAATTACATTAGAGACTATAATGGAAGGCAAAAACTTTAGATGAAAAAGGCAGAGATTTGAAGTGAATTACTAGTTTAGGAAATAGTATAAAAATAATATGTTGAATTTTGAACTGACACAAACTTATAGAAATAATAAGTTCTTTTTCAGGAAATATGAACACTGACAGAAGACTAGTAAAATAGGCATTTATCCAGAGACTTGAAAAATCTAAGTTAAAGTATTCAAAATTTTAAAAGGAAAAGGAAATAAGAAAATTAGAAATAAATAGATAGATAGACAAGTAGATGGACGGATAGAAACATACATATTTACTTACATACACAGAAAGATAGATGGATTGATGGATGGATGGTAGCTCCATTATGGTAGAAAACATAGAGAATAAATACAACATAATTGAGACAATTGAGCAATTGAGACAAAAAGCTTTTCATGGGAGACAAAATTCCTAAAAGGGAAGCATCAATAAAGTTGATGATCTAAGATGCCCATATATAAAAATCATAAAATTATGAGTGTGATGAATTGGAGGTGCTAGTACAAGGAGGCAAATTGAAATTCAAAGTTATCACTGAGTTTTAGTGAAATTAGGCTTGTCTGGAAGTGAATGAACAAGAGTATGTCTTTTGGTTGATGGGAAATATAAGGGGATACTCCTCTGTAATTTCAGTGGTGAAAGACTCTATTGGAGTGGGGGGGGAAGCCAAAACAAACTTCTTATTCTTCAAGTCAGAGTCTTGAATATCTCCCTCAAGACACTTAAGACTCATAGTGTCAAAGAATGGGAAATTGAAGGGATGCCCATGAATTGGGGAATTGTTAAACAAATTATGTTACATGAATACTATGGATTATTACTATTCTATAAGAATCCATAAATGGTCGGACTCTAGAGAAGCATGGAATGACTTAGGAGATCTGTTGTTGAGCAAAAGGAGTAAAGTCAAGAGAACAATGTACACATCAACAGCAACACTATGAGATGAACAACCTTGATGGAAGCAACTCCTCTCAACAGTCCAGAGAGCTAGGACAACTGTATTTGCCTGGTTATGGATTATATTATCCCAACCAGAGGAAGAAACAAAACAAAACAAAACACACAGAAAAAACATCGTTATGAACAATTTATAAAAATTATCTCTTATGTATCTCTTTCCTTTAATCCTAATTCCTCATGCCCAAAATTACAAATTTGTTAATAAGTTTAACAAAATATGTATGTAAAATGCTAACCTGACTGTCCCTGCTGAGGGAGGGTGGAGGGAAATTTTGTAACTTGGAAAAAGCACATACAAATGTATGAAAATAAATAATTTTTTTAAAAAGACACTTAAAACTTAAGTAATTAATCCAGGGTAACATAGTCACTATTTTGTGTCTGAATTAGAACTAGCTCTCAGGTCTTCCTTAGGAGGTCACCTCCATTTTTTCCAGTAAGGTATCTGCTTCTATTTACTATGTACCTGTTTACATAAATATTGTTTCCCTCCTTGGAATTGCAAGCTCCTTGGGAAATTTAGTTGTCTCTTCCCAGCACTTTGAGGTGATTAGACAGTGATAAATGCTTGTTAATTTTATAATACCCCTAAGCAGGACATTAAAAATTTAATAAAAGAAATAGAGTATAAAAGGAGCAAAAAGTACTGTCAATGTATATCCACTAATAGGTGGCTAGGTGGTGCACTAGATAGAGTACCTAGAGCACTGGCCCTGGAGTCATGAGTACCTGAGTTCAAATCCTAACTCAGACAATAATTACCAAGCTGTGTGGCCTTGGGCAAGTCACTTAACCCCATTTGCCTTGCAAAAAAAATGTATATCCACTAAGTTAGAAATTATTTAATGAACTAGATGAATATACCAAAAGAAATGTTGTGCTCTTTCAATTGTTTTAGTCATGACCAATTCTTCATAACTCCATTTGTAGTTTTCTTGGCAAAGACACTAGAATGATTTAGTATTTCCTTTTCCAGCTACTTTTATAGACGAAGACCTAAGGCAAACAGGATTAAGAGACTTGCCCAGAGTCTAGTATGGAAGCAAGATTGGTCCTCCTGACTTCAGGGTCCATATTTTATCTACTGATGACCTATTTTGGTACCAATCTCAAAGAGTTGTTGTAAATCTCAAATGAGATAATATTTATCAAGCAATTTTCACAGAGCCTGGAACTTATTAGATACTTAGTAAATATGTATTCCCTTCCTTCTGATATGATTTGGAATAAATGGTCTCAGGGTTCCTTTTAACTTTTACATGATAAGTTTCAATTAACCTTGTTTCCCCTCTAATTTCAGTTTCTATAATCTTTTACCTATAAGAGTTGAAATTTTGAAATTCTAATTACTGAATTCAACTTCCTAACATTCTCCTTCTCCCACTTTTCCACTTGTACTAAGCCTTCTTTTTTTTTTGGTCCTATGACATATATCTTTCTCCAGTCCCATTCTTCTGATTGCAAGTAACTCATTCGCTAAAATAAGTCACATGATTGGACAATTTATCCATTTGTTAGCTAACATCTGAATTTTCCTAAGTTCAACCACATTTGAATTTTTTTCTATTCTATCTATACATAGAAATTTTCATTTTATAATTATATCTGTCATTCTTGCTTCCTTTTTTTTTTTTGCTATACAGCTGTCATCCCTGGACAAAGAACTAAATTAATGAGACACAGTCTCAACTGGATTCTAGATAATGTTTGATATGTTTTCCAATTTACCTTGCTTGTCTGTCTATATCAATCCCAAGGAGAAATTTGCTATGTGCCAACCTCCTTCTGTCATATTACTGGAGTACATTTTTTATTACACTCAAATTATTGTCCTAAACACATATTTTAAACCCTTAATAAATGAAGGAAACTCATTATACCATAATTAGCAACAAAGGAAATAGATTTTTCCAACATATATATATATATATAAGGGGACAGTTCAAGTTTCTGCATGAGGCATATGAGTTCAATAACTAGGAATACAAATCTAATTTGGTATAAGTACTAAAATTAGAATCAATGTAATTCAGACACTGTAATTCAAAACCTAGAAGGTTAGATGGTACAGTGGAAAGATCACCAGTCCAGAAGTCAGGTGGATCCAAGTTCAAATCCAGTCCCTTAGTAGCTTATGACCTTGGGCAAAGTCTTAACCCTGATTGCTTCCAGGACCACCTCCACTCATTCTGATTCATATCTGAACACTGAGCCCAGATGGCTCCAGAGGGGAATGTGAGACTGGTGACTTAGCACACCACCTCTTCTCACTCAAACCCAATTCCCACCTTTGTCTGGGCATCACCTCTCTGATTTAAGGGTCTTCTTTGAGAATGAAGGATAAATCTCATCATCATCATCAACATATGCCTTGATACCAAATCCTATGTCTAATAGGAGTATTTATTTCTAAAAATGGAAATAATTATTTTTTTTAATTGGCAGAATTTTGTAAACCCCATAGAATACCTTTCTGAAATGCCTGCCCATTTTTTTTAATCTATAGGATTTTCACTGAATGCATATAAACTTACTAGTTGATTTAGAATGAAAAGTGGGTTAGCAAAAGTGAATTTTTTTCAACATGCAATATATACTCATACATTGGATTTGTGAACTAATCTCTTATGGTGCAGATAACATAACAATTCATTCAGTATCTTTCAGTATCTTCTCATGATATATATATATATGGTATTTTTCCATATTTTCCAAATACTCAGCAAATTATATCTTTTGCACCATACTACTTTCCTTTGAATTATAGACAATTTTAATTCTCCAGAGATCATAGTCATAGAAAAAATGATTATGATGTAGTATTGCAAGGAATCCAAGAGGCCCCACCAGATTTTCTTAAGATGGATAATGGATATTGTATTGTTTCAGTGATTTGTTCAAGGTAAAATATCGCTAAGCTGGTATCAGTGGCAGGTCTCTTGGACATTTTCTTAAACCTCTAATTTTCAAATATATACTATTTCCAGGTAACACAATGTGAGGCCATATATTCTAATTTGAAAACATGAGATTAAGGGTTAAGAGAAAGGTTTTTCCATATTCCAGGTTATTCTGCAATCTACAATTTTCATATCAGCCCAGTCCCAACTAGAGTGAATTAGTAAAACTTAATCAGTAGAAAATGCAATGAAATTTGCTTACTTAACATAGCACAACACAGGCTGTCCCCTGCATATTGGGGTGGGGGGGTGGGGGGATTTATTTTCAATGGGATGTCAACAATTACTCCTATCTGTATGCATATCTAGGCTTGTAAGCCTCTGGCACAGTGGACCAGTCATGAGTTTTCAAGGTGGAAAATTCTACATTTGGTTATTGGTTATGACCACCTTGCCACCAGTAAGTAGATAGGAATGGAATACTTGGGCGAAACTGCTCTCACCTTCTCCAACTAGTAGCCCTATATCTAGTCCATTCTTATAGTTATCATACAGGAAAACTAAATCAGGGGAGAAAAGGCCAGCCATATCTACTAATTGCCAGCAAATTATTTAACAAAGGTTTAGCTGAGACAGTCTAAGTGAAACAAGACAGGAGATAGACAGGAGTCAGCATGAGCCATGCAAATCAAACCACCACCACCAAATGGATTGCCCCCTCTCCTCAAAACCTAATGGAGTTTATCCAGGGTCCTGAGCCCTGAGGAAGCAATGCTCTCATACATAACCATGAGAAGCAATGCCTGTGGTGAGACATCCTAGAAATGGCTTCAGTAGATAATATAGGTGTAGAAATCAGATCTAGGAAAGAAAATCCTTTCCACAAATCTTTGGAGTTGTCAAATGAATCAACATCTCAATATGATAATTTTTTATGCAAATGACATTAAAGAAGAGGCATTATGTTTGCTTTGCCACTGAACTCTAATGATTATGGGATCTTTCAATTTGAATTGCAGCAAAAATCCTGTCTTTCTGATTGGAAAGCTAGTTCTTCAATAATGGGGAATGTGTTATTTTTCAATTTTTATTCTTAGAGCTAGCACAGAGTTTTTTTATGAATTTATATTAATGCTTTATTAATTCATTAATAATTGTCATTGTCCTGGATAAAGCATGAGCTTCACTCAAAGAATGGTGACTACTGAAGCTCAGTCTCCAAAAATCAATGGACCTACATCAAGACTAAGAAGAGTCCTATTTATCCCATAACCTCCAAGTATCATCACTGGGAAAAAGGAGTATAAACATACATAACTTAAATATTTTCTATGTGTGGAAAGGTAGAATAGAAACTTGAAACTATTCTCTAGGGTGATAAAGAAAAAGAATTAAACACTTTTTTTTAAACTATTGGGAAGTTAGACAAAAAAATCATGTTAATTATCCTAATAATTGCCTCTTCTCTCTGTTTCCTTTTGTAAGCATCAACAGAGCCAAAAATTCCCAGTAGATTTCAGAGAAACTTAATAAAAACCAAAATGCTGAGTCAAAAATTAGATATAATACTTAGCTAGGCAAACTTATTTAATGGAATTTTTTTAAAGATTTTATTTATCTTGAATTTTACAACTTTTCCCCCAATCATACTTCCCCCCCCCCCACAGAAAGCAATCTGTCAGTCATTACTTTGTTTCCATGTTGTACATTGATCCAAATTGAGTGTGGTGAGAGAGAAATCATATCCTTAAGGAAGAAACAAAAAGTAGGAGCGATAACAAGATCAAGCAATAGGATATCAGGGTTTTTTTTCTAAATTAAAGGGAATAGTCCTTGAACTTTGTTCAAATTCCTTGGTTCTTTATCTGGATACAAATGGTATTTTCCATTGCAGACAACCCCAGGGTTTGTTTGTTTTTTTGATGGGACAATGGGGTTGTGACATGCCCAAGATCACGCAGCTATTAAGTATCAAGTGTCTGAGGCTGGATTAGAACTCTGGTCTGCCTTTCTTTTTTTTTTTTAATTTTTTTTTAATTAAAGATATTATTTGAGTTTTACAATTTCTCCCCCAGTCTTACTTCCCTCCCCCCACCTCCTCACAGAAAGAAATCTGTCAGTCTTTACTTTGTTTCCATGTTGTACATTGATCCAAATTGAGTGTGATGAGAGAGAAATAATATCCTTAAGGAAGAGACAAGAAGTCTAAGAGGTAACAAGATCAGACAATAAGATATCTGGTTTTTTTTCCCCTAAATTAAAGGGAAGTTCAAACTCCACAGCTCTTTATCTGGATACAGGTGGCACTCTCCTTTGCAGACAGCCCAGAATTGTTTCTGATTGTTGCACTGATGGAATGAGCAAGTCCATCAAGGTTGATCATCCCCCCCATGTTGCTGTTAGTGTATACAGTATTTTTCTGGTTCTGCTCATTTCACTAAGCATCAGTTCATGCAAATCCCTCCAGGATTCCCTGAATTCCCATCCCTCCTGATTTCTAATAGCACAATAGTGTTCCATGACATACATATACCACAGTTTGCTAAGCCATTCCCCAACTGAAGGACATTTACTTGATTTCCAATTCTTTTCCACCACAAACAGGGCTACTATAAATATTTTTGTACAAGTAAAGTTTTTACTTTTTTCCTCATCTCTTCAGGGTATAGACCCAGTAGTGGTATTGCTGGGTCAAAGGTTATGCACATTTTTGTTGCCCTTTGGGCATAGTTCCAAATAGCTCTACAGAAATGTTGGAGGAGTACACAGCTCCACCAACAGTGTAATAGTGTCCCAGATTTCCCACAACCCTTCCAACAATTATTATTATTCTTCCTGGTCATATTGGCCAATCTGAGAGGTGTGAGGTGATACCTCAGAGAAGCTTTAATTTGCATTTCTCTAATAATTAATGATTTAGAGCAATTTTTCATATGGCTATGGATTGCTTTGATCTCCTCATCTGTAAATTGCCTTTGCATATCCTTTGCCCATTTTTCAATTGGAGAATGGCTTTTTGTTTTAAAAATATGACTCAGTTCTCTGTATATTTTAGAAATGAGTCCTTTGTCAGAATCATTAGTTGTAAAGATTGTTTCCCAAATTACTACATTTCTTTTGATATTGGTTACAGTGGTTTTATCTGTGCAAAAGCTTTTTAATTTAATGTAATTGAAATCATCTAGTGGGTTTTTGGTGATGTTCTCCAACTCTTCCTTAGTCATAAACTGTTCCCCTTTCCATAGATCTGACATGTAAACTAGTCTTTGTTCTTCTAATTTGCTTATAGTATGTTTTTTTATGTCTAAGTCCTGTAACCATTTGGATCTTATCTTGGTAAAGGATGTTAGGTGTTGGTCTAATCTAAGTTTCTTCCATACTAACTTCCAATTATCCCAGCAGTTTGTATCAAAGAAGGAGTTTTTATCCCAATAGATGGACTCTTTGGCTTTATCAAATAGCAGATTACTATAATTGTCTCCTACTTTTGCACCTAGTCTATTCCACTGATCCACCACTCTATTTCTTAGCCAATACCAAACAGTTTTGATGACTGATGCTTTATAATATAATTTTAGATCAGGTAGGGCTAAGCCACCTTCTTTTGCACTTTGTTTCATTAAGGTCCTGGAAATTCTTGACTTTTTATTTCTCCATATGAATTTACTTACAATTTTTTCCAACTCCTTAAAGTAATTTTTTGGAATTTTGATTGGTAGGGCAGTAAACAGGTAGTTTAGTTTTGTTAGAATTGTCATTTTTATTATATTAGCTCTCCCTATCCATGAGCAGTTGATATTTGTCCAGTTATTTAAATCTGATTTAATTTTTATGGGAAGTGTTTTATAATTGTTTTCAAAAAAGTTTCTGAGTCTGCCTTGTCAAATAGACTCCCAGGTATTTTATATTGTCTGAGGTTACTTTGAATGGGATTGCTCTTTCTAGCTCTTCCTGCTGTATTTTGCTAGTCATATATAGAAAAGTTGTATATTTATAAGGATTTATTTTATATCTTGCAACTTTGTTAAAATTGCTAATTTTTTCCAGTAACTTTTTGGATGATTTCTTGGGATTCTCTAGGTAGACTATCATGTCCTCTGCAAAGAGTGAGAGTTTTATCTCTTCTTTCCCAATTCTAATTCCTTCAATTTCTTTTTCTTCTCTAATTGCTGAAGCTAACATTTCTAATACAATATTGAATAGTAGTAGTGATAATGGACACCATGGACACCCTTGTTTCACCTCTGATCTTATTGGCAATGCCTCTAGCCTCTCCCTAATGGAATTTGTTTGAAGTCTTTTAGACTCATTACAGACAATTTATCGGTTAGATTGAATTTAATTTGAATTTTTTTTATTTAGAAATTTAAAGTTACAGTTTAATATCCTCCATGAAAAATATATCATCATTACAATATTCATTCAATCAATTTTTATTAAAAAGTCTTCAAGTTAAATAAACAAGAGAAATACCAGATTAAATGGGTCTGAATTTCTAATTTTCAGTTTTTTTCTTATATTCTCTTTTGGAAGGGGGGGAAGAAACAACTGAATACTTTGAAGAAAATAAAATGATTCAATAGTAGCACTGTAGTATTGTCTGCAAAACACAAATAGATATGCCATTCAAATTATTTTTCAATTTGCTTTCCCTTCAGATACACACACACACACACACACACACACACACACACACACACACAGACAACTTTAGACTGTTCAAGGAGTGAAAAGTGGTATTGCTGACATCAGTCATTAGTTTTTCAGGGAAATAGGCATCCATAGCCTCCTCATCTCTCTCAAGATAGACATACTGATTGACTTCCTGTGAAATATGAAAGAAATGCTACTGGAACTGGAAAAAACATTCATAATCCATAGACACATTTTGTATTTATGTTTATGTGTATATAATATCAATTTTCCCATTTGATTTGACATTTTCATTCCCTTAGTTTACTGCTAAAACTGATACTTCTCTCTATTTCCTCAATGATGATCCCAATAAGGAACTGCAATAAATTCCAAAATAGAAAAGAAACCAAATAGCAAAAGAAGCGAGTTAGTCTTAATTTCATCCCTTAAGAATGAGCTGAATTTATGAAAAACATCAACCTTGAGACCAAAGAGGTTAATTTTACAATGCTTGTGTATGTCTGTGTGTGTGTGTGTGTATAGTTAAAAAAAAATCTCTCCAAACTTATGTACTGATATACCAAAACACAAGGCTAACTATGACATGACTTTTCTCAAGAAGCTCCATTGTCTTCTCTCTCTTAAGATAATATGCAAACTCCTCTGCTTACCATAGTATGCTTTTAATAAGTGCTTATTGATTATTCTTTGGTCATCATCTGTAAATTCAATAGACTTCTGGGAATCTAATAGTGTGGTTCCACAGTCAATATTTTATGAACCTGTTCTTTTTTTTATCTTTTTTATTCCTCCCCAAATTTTCCTCCTTAGCAGTATTTCACATCTAATTCTTGATGCAAACTTTTGATGGGAATATTAGAAGCACTGAACAATTATTTCTCTATAATTATCATTATGCCTCAGGTCTAAAGACTCGGTACTAATCAGAGACAATGATTTCAACATGCCAAGGAACAGGTGGTTCATAATTTTTCAACATGAAATTCTGACAATTGAAATAAACTTTTCCTTTGTGAGTTTTTTTGTTGATAAGATCCAAAGGATCATGTGATTTTTAGATCTGTAAGATATGAGGAAAAAATATATTGACAAGCCATAGGTATATATATGTATATATATGTGTATATATATATATATATACATATATATATATATATATATATATATATCTAATATCTTTTTTTCAGGATTCATGTGAATATACCCTAATCACTATACCCTAAACACTAGAACTATATTACCTGAATCCAAAGATATTCTTCTGAAGGTTGCTAAAATTAAGCCTTTGTTATAAAGAGGAGAAAACGGGATATTTACAACTTCAAAAGTGAAAAAAAATATGCTAATCACTTTATTTACTATGCTCTCCAATTAAAGATTTTGAATCTTAAATTAATGTGCCTTTTACCTGCCTGCTTAAGCCCAGAGTGCATGCACATGTGCATGAGTGTGGTGTGTATGTGTGTTTGTTGTTATGTGTATCTGTGTGTGTATGTGTGTGTTTGTGTGTGTGTGTGTGTGTGTGTGTGTGTGTGTGTGTGTGTGTGTAGGGAGAAATAATAAATGAAGGTGGTGAATTGTGTTGACCCAAGGAGCAATTGTCTTTGCTTGGAGGATACTTTATAAAGAAGTGCCTTGGGCTCAGTTTGTTGGCATACTCCATTATTCTAAGGATCAGTTCATTTAAGACCAGTTATTAGATTTGAGGTTTGGTGCCACCGATCCTTGACATAAAGATGCTTATTTATATTTGATTCATTCAAATGAAATGGCACTTTAGAAAGAGGAAAAAGCAGCAGTGATCCAGCTAAAAATTTCCAACCCCAGAAAGAGGTAAAAGCAGCAGTGATACAGGTAAAAAAATCCACTCCCAGAATCTGCTGGAGCATCAACATTAAGGAAACTGGTTTGGACTAAATTCAGAGTCATGGAATGTTAGTGCTCCATGGGATTTTAGATTTTTTCCTGTCTTAAATTCTTAAGAATATAGACATTAGAGGGGTGGCTAGGTGGTGCAGTGGATAGAGCACTGGCCTTGGAGTCAGGAGTACCTGAGTTCAAATCTGGCCTCAGACACTTAATAATTACCTAGCCGTGTGGCCTTGGGCAAGCCACTTAACCCCATTGCCTTGCAAAAATTTAAAAAAAAAAAGAATATAGACTTTAGGAATGAAAGGGCCTTAATAGTCATCCAATCTAATACTTGAATTTTATTGGAAAAAGTAACTATATCCAAGAAAAAGGAGTCCTTTACCCAAGATGACAGGGGATGTCCTGATTGTGAAACTCACACAATTGTAGCCTTGAGTTGTCTATATTTTAGTATTGTTGCTTAAACACTGAGAGATTAAGCAAATCAATCTATGTCAGAAGCAAGGTATTCCAGAATCTAAGAGCAAGTCTGTTCCTTACACAGTACTGCCTTTTAGATGCAGAAGGGTAGCTAGATGCAATGCTCTTGGTGCTGATACTAATCCCTTTAGTTTACCTAAAACCATGATTTGACCCCTTAAACTCTTGTTGAGTTTTCCTAGGACTTATTCTTTATAAAACATTTCTTAAGATATTGGGTATATTTTGGCATTATGTCTGTCATGGAACATTTTCTCAATTTTTTTTTCATTTTTGTTACAGAGATTGAACCAGTGTTTCCATTGGGGTATCAAGTGAAGATTGTAATCTAAAATGTAAATTCCTTGATGGAAAGAGGATTCTTGCTGGTTAGCTTGTGGGGAACTGTAAGGAAAGAGAGGAATCTAATTGCTCTTGTTAAGTGGTCAAAGAACAGAGACCAACCCATTTGTGGCCACAAATTTACTTTTCATTAGCCCCTGGAGAAATTTGAGGAAGAAGCTAAATGGAAAGAGGAAGAATTTAGAGATTTGAATAAAGAACAAAGATTGGTATCAATTGACTCAGATCTTTTTTGCTTTTTGGTTAAAAGTTCAGCTACTTCGGGTACTCCTGCATTCTAGACAGACCCTACATTAAAATATGTGACCAGTCAAGGTAGAATCAAATATGGGAATTAAAATGTTTGCTGTAATTGAAATTGTTGCTTTCATCCCGAATTGGGGGAAAAGAAGGAAGAAGGAATGAATGTTTCTTCCACCAAGGATAAACCTTGTCTAATCCCCACACTGAATTCTACTTGAGTTTAATTTGACAATGGCTTTGGGGAATTTTATCAAGAAATAAACTGAACATTAAATTGATATCATTAAATTTCTTTTCCTATGTAAGATTTATACCATAAATTCATCTTGGATTTCTCTTAAAACTGCAGCACAGCATCTTGTCCTAAGAACAGTTAATATTTATATAGGATTTCTAAGTATGCAAAACACTGCAAATATCTCATTTGAATCTCAAAACCATTCTGAAATAAATTCTATTATTATACCCATTTTACAAATGAGGAAACTAAGGCAGAGGTAATTTTTTCTCAGTGGTTACATAGCTAATGTCTGAAGCAGGACTTGAACTCAAAGATTTTCCTGACTACAATTTCAGGTCTCTAAACTACTGAGCTACTTACCTTTTACATTGAATCACTTAAAGTAGGTCTTCTTAACTTTGATTAAGTTAGTAGATGGAGATCAGGGATTTCATGTGTGTGGGGGAAAAGATATCTTTTTCCATGTGACTTGTTTATTTTTGTAATCCTATATATTTTATTTTATGCATTTAAAATATTTTTCTGAGAAGGGTTCCACAGACTATCAGATGGCCAAAGGGATTCAAAACACAAAAGTTGCAATAGGTTGTCTAACTTGATTTTTTTTTAGTATAGAGAATTCCTTACACATATTGGCTATAAGTATTTGGGGCATCACTGGTTGTCTTGACTTTTGTCTTACCACTTAGAATCTGACAATCCTGGAGTAGAAAGTGAGACTGATGACTTTGTAAGACTCTACCTCACTTAAATCCTATTCAGTTGCAAGTCAGCTCATGAGCTTCCTGAAGTCACTGGTCTTCTTGAAAAAAGATTAACAATAATTTTTAAGTAACAGTAGCCACCTGGGGATACAGTCAGCCAGTTTGCGTTAGGCTATGTTGTTTTTATTTCTTCTTTTTGTTCATCTTCCATACATACTCCTGAAAAACCCTGGAGTTCACAGAAGACCATCTAATCTAATTAGCAAAGAAACAACTAGGTAACACATTGATAGAATGCTGGGAACTGAAGTCAGGGAGACTCATCTTCCTGAGCTAAAATCTCTTCTCAGACACTTACCGGCTGGATGATAAGAATGTCACTTAAACTTGTCTCTGTTTCCTCATCTATAAGATGAACTAGAGAAGGAAATGGCAAACAACTCCATCTTTGCCCCAAAATCCCAAATGTCAGCAAAAAGAGTTGGACATGATTGAAATTACTGTAGAATAACACTATGTATGTGTGTGTATATATATATACACAGATACATATATGGCATGGATGTGACTGTAGTAAAGTATGAAGGACAAGACAAGAAGCTGGTACAATTAATGCTCAGTTCTCAACTTCTTGCATGTAAATATATTGATATTATTTGGTAGCATTTATGCCTCTTTACTTTTCAGTAATCAGCATATTTCATTCATTGGGATATTCCATGATTTTCTTTTAGGATAAAAAGCATTACACAGTTTACCAAAAGCAATTAATTCATCCTATATTCCTTTTACTTAGTTCTGGGTCTAGTCATTGTTTACTATATTCTGTGCAAAGCATTCATATAACTAAACCAAATCTTTGAATGCTACATCTAAATTTATGTCATAATATGTATAATAGTCCTCCTTCATTTGTTTAACTTTTTTATGTGGATAATTAAACTAAGTCGCTTTGAGTAATTATGTATCTCATTTAGAAGCACCACAAATATTCTATGGCTTGACAGTTAACATCATGTCATTAACAGGAATATCTGGAAAATATGACTAGTGATATGGGATATTTCTTTCATTTCACTTCTGCTAAATCTCCTCAATTACATTGGCAAATATAGTTCTTGAATACTTGTTTCCAATAATTATGCATTACTTGATATGAATTATCAAAGGGGTTATGTGTGTGTGTATATGCTTGTATCTATCTTATTTGTATGAAATAATTTAATTATTATAGGGAATTCAATTGAATGAATTTATTCCATCACTAAAAACCAGTGCCTACTTTGCAACTTATAGTCTTGAAATGATGGGTCTTAAACTTTTTTTTTTATATCAGATCCTTTTCATAGTTGGTAATGCCTAGAGTCCACTTCTATGGATATATTTGTTTCTAAGTGTATAAAGTAAATGAAAACAAATTATCTAAGATGGTTATCAAAATATTACACTTTATTATATATTAGCAATTATTAATATGTGTTTAAATTTCACAAAAGCCATGTTAAGAATTCTTACCTTAGAAGTCCAAATCTTAGAAGTTCAAATCCAATGTTCCTGACTTTAAGGCAGTTCTCTAGTCACTCTGCTACAAATTTTAACAGTTTTGATATGCAACATTTCATGTTAAAAAAAAAAACATTGGATTTACCAATCAAAGTTTGTATTATGTTCTGAAAAATCAGGTTATTACAAAAAATTTCAGGTAAAAGACCACATTTGGATGGATATTTAATTCAAATATATTATCCCTCTTGCTTGGAACCCCCTCCTTTTTTATCTTTGCCTAATTAAAATCTTCATATTTCGCAAGTCTCATTACTGGTCAGTTTCTCCATCAGAGTTTTTCCTTGTTCTCCCAGCTGAAAATTATATCTCCTTTCTCAGATTTCCTAGACAATTCTGGACATTTCCTGTACTCTTACCATATTTTAATCTTGCACCAAAATTATCTGCTTATATATCCTTTTGATTCCTATTACTCTAGTAGAAAATAAACATTTTACAGGCAAGGACTACATCATTTTCCATATTTTCATTATTAGGCACAATACCTTGGAAAATAGACAGTTAATAGATATTACTAGATTTAAACTGGATTGCATTGAAATAAATTGCATCAGTGATTCTAATGGCTATAGGGATTTATGTATTCAAGACCAGTTTTTTTTCTTTCCTTATTAACAAATTTGCATATTTAATCATAAAAGTGATATGAATGTTTTGGACAGAATATAGTAAACAATAACTGGACCGAACTGAGTAAAGATTAGCAATCTAATTATGCAGGTCAAATTCTTTTTTTTAATTGATATTTTATTTTTATAAATTCATCTTATGAAAGTTTTTCAATATTCATCCATATGAATATATGTATATTTTTAAGTTACAAAATTTCCTTTGACCCTCCCTTCCACCCCCTCCCCTCAGATAATCTGAACAGTCAGATTAACATTATATATACATATTTGTGATAAACATGTTTATCCATATGAGAAATGAAAATTAAGGGAAAGAGATACATGAGAGATGCTTTTTTTTATAGTGTTCATCAGATTCTGAAGGGTGTTTTTTGGGGGGGGTTATTTTGTTTAGTTTTGTTTTTTTCTTCCTCTGGATGGGGAGCATTGTCCATAGCCAAGCTGATACAGTTGTCCTAGCTCTCTGGACTGTTGAGAGGAGCTGTTTCCATCAAAGTTGATCATTTCTCAATGCTGTTAATGTGTAAATTGTTCTCTTGGTTTATCCAGGTCAATTTAAATGAAAAGTTAAAATTTTGCTCTTATCCAATTCTAAAGGGATTCAAGCACTAATAAAAATAAATTCTAAGGCATTATTTTAGTATTTACATTTTTTTTTAAATTTAGGGTGATAGGGCTAAGTGACTTGCCCAAGGTCACAGAACTAAGCAATTATTAAGTTTCTGAGATTGCATTTGAACTCAGATCCTCCT
Organism: Macrotis lagotis; assembly: GCF_037893015.1. NCBI lineage: Eukaryota > Metazoa > Chordata > Mammalia > Peramelemorphia > Peramelidae > Macrotis > Macrotis lagotis. Next base: position 150,957,275 of record NC_133660.1, on the reverse strand, counting down.
GGATCCAGGGCCAGTGCTCCATCTACTGAGCCACCTAGCTGTCTCCTAGTATTTATTTTTTTATGTAAATACTTTCATTAAAAAAGTTGAATCAAGTTTTGGGGAAAATGCATTATTGATCAAACTCTGTCAGTCATCATCAAACAAGAAAAAATTCATTAATGGTGATTTGTCTGTTCTCTGACAAAATATATGAACAGAATAACTGAAATAATGTTTTCTGTGTTATTTTATGGTTATGCTTTAAAAAGCAGTTCACAAAAAAATTTGCAAACTAGTTGAAAAAATTTGAATCAAATAATTAAATCCCACATTCAGTTTCTAATTTTTGCTCTCAAGTAATAGTTTGCTCTCAAATAATAGTTTTCCATTTGTCTATCTTTTATGACATTCTTTTTTGGTACTCTAGAGAAAAATAACAGCGATAAATTTCTTATCTTTTTTTTGCACACACAAACATATGCAAACTATCTAATTTAAAGGTTCGGTGTCAATATGATATAACATTGATGACAAGTATAATATATATGAATTATATATAACTAATATATCATATCACATATAATTCTTTATATGTGTGTGTGAATTACAAGTTTGGCATAGTTTAGAATATAGGATTAAGAGAAGGAAGACTTAAATTTGAGTTATATGGTGATAGGAAAGTCAATTATTCATCTCAGTTCTTTGATCTCTAAAATTAAGGAGTTGAAATCAGTTATATCTAAAATTTCCCTCTAGCAATATCTAAACTCCATGAACTATAAAAATGAACTATTATAAATTATCAACCTAGAATTCTTGATCATATGATCATCATATTTAAAGAAAATATTTTTAAAATGTTATTTTATTATGTAATTTTGCTATCTCTCATATTTTATTTTTTTGCTTAAGGATATGATTTCTCTCTCAACACATTCAACTTTGATCAATGTGTAACATGGAAACAATGTAAAGATTAACAGACTGCCTTCTGTTGGGGAGGGTGGAGAGCTGGAAGTGAGATTAGGGGAAAAATTGTAAAATTCAAAAATAAATAAATAAAATTTTAAAAACTAAGAAAAAAGAACACATTAAAAATTATGTAAAATGCCAAAATGTTTGAATATACTTTTTAAAAATTATTAAATTAGAAGCAATGGGTTGCAATGAAGAGAATTCTGGAAAAGGACTTAGAAGATTTAGTTTGATTCCAGGTTGACCTGTACTAAATATTTGCCCCAGGCAAGTCACTTAACTTGTCTTTGCTTCAATTACCTCAAGTATAAAAATAGAATAACAGTAGCACTAGGATTCCTCTCCCAGTAAACCCTTCCCAGTCCTTCAGGCACCTTATAATGGCAATCTATTGTTATTCAACTAAGCAAAATTCCCTGAAATCTTTGAGACTCAGGGAACAGTAAATATACTATTATATATACTAATATATAGTATGCCCTGGTTGTTCTTTCTAGTTTCATGGGCTAGATAATACTGAGAATGACTTTCCAGACTGGTCTGAACTCTGAAATTATCAGTACTACTTTTATAATAGCTTGGCTTTTACTTCCACGAAAACTACACATTTTTCCCTTCACTTAGCTAAAACAAATGCAATTACATGAAAGAATAAAAGCGGGAAGTGCAAACAAAAAGCTGTATTGTTAGCAAATTTAAAGATGATACTGTGCAAATATCAAAACTAATTAAAGAGAACAGGATAAAAAATCCATTTTTTTTCTCATTGAATTAAATTACATTTTTCAGATTGATTGACACAAGGGAACTTTTGTTATTAATCATGCAGATGAGGTAAATATATTTGCTGCTATTTATTCATGAAGCCTCACTCAGCCACTTAACTTTTCATGGAATGCTATTTTACATTTTGTCATTGAATAAATATTTTGACTGGTGATGAAATTTTGGAAAATAAATGGAAACATATATCAAGTAAGAGTTTGATTTAGAACTAAAGAATCAAGCATGGCAATAGTGGGACTGATTCACAGGTACATTACAGACTCAGCAATTGATCTTGGACAAGTCACTTTAACTCATGTACTCCATCCCTGGTTTATTGATTAGCAAATTCAATAAAGCTTAATTAAGCAAACCACAGTCGATTAATGTTGTTTGGTGATTAACACTGTTAAAGGCAGAGCTAAAAATCATTATGGATGAATGAAAAGTAAAGTCAGCTGTTGATAATATTGCTGTGTAGATTACCCATTTTGTGGAGTATCAATGATAAATATTTAAGTCCAGGTGAGTTTCCTGGAATTCCATTGTCATTTAATTATAATTAGTATTCAGAAGCAATAAATACTAATATTATCCCAAACAAATATGGTTAGGAAGATAAATCCTGAATAACAGAGAAGTCACAAACTTATCTTCTAACTTATAAGTAAACAGAACTGATTTTCTACCACTGGAATGTGGGGAGAATGAGGATCACAATCCATGCTGCCAATTTACTTTAATTATTCCACTCAAAAAAAGATTTACTACATCCTTATTTGAGCAAGAAGCTGCTGAGAAACAAAATAGTTGCTGCCCTTTTGAGGCTTACATTCTAAGGAGGGGAGGTAGGAAATGCTCCTGGTGCTGATTTCTATCATCAGGAAAAAGCTTTCAAATTATGGTGCTAGCAATAGGCTGCTTGTTTTCATTGATCAGCTAGCTTGGTAGAGAATCTCATCATTAAACAAATAAACCAAGAAATAAAATGCATTTACAAAGCAATATAAAATAATTCCAGAAGGAATAAAATGTATTAACAGTGGGCATTTGGCAGAATATAGTAATTTGTCATCTAAACTGTCTACCCCACTCTCCCACTTTTTCTTCTTCAAAATACAAAGAAAAACAATAAAAAAAATTATTAGAAGTGAGAAAAATAAAACCTTCCATTTATGACATAAGGGAAAAAAAGGGGTGGGAGAGATATTGGCTTGAATTTTTCAAATTAGTCTGCTAATTTGCCTTTTTAAAAAATCTAGTTGTCTAGTCCTTGATTTCCATTTCCAGTAAGATTAAAACTATTATGAGACATTTGTAATGTTTTACCAAATATGTTTCACTGTAAAAGGGAATTTAATATGTCCCCCTGAGTTCATTGTACTAAATTAATAGCCTCTATATAATTATTCATTTATAATTAGGGAGTCTTAATTAGTTGTCCTCATACACCACATTCTAAACAAAGTCGATCACAGGCCTATGTATTCCAACCATCTTAAAATTCCTTCATTTAGGAATAATATATACTAAAGAACAAACTTAATTAGCTGACAAAAGTAGCAATTTATCCTTTTGCTCTTCAAGAACTAGGAGAATTTTGTTTTTAAGGTAGGTACATCCCTTTTATTTTCTTCTCTGAGACTTAATAAGGGTAGGGGGATGGGGTTTTCTGCAGAAAAAAAATCACAATTCTGTCTAAGAGGGCTATGTAGCATTAAATCATAATGAAAGAGAAGACTATAAGTGATCATGGATATTTTAAGTTTATCAAAAATGTCATAACGTCTGAAGTCTAAAAAGAGTCAAATACTCTTTTTTTTCAGATCTAAAGGTTAATAGAACAAATCTAGTTAAGGTACTTGTCTAAATATGTTTAAGGATTATTTTATGTCCTTAAATTAATTTTTGCAACATCAGAGGAAAGAAATAGAAAATCAAATGCAGTTTATTTGAATTCATAAATTTATGTTGTGCTTATCATGATTATTTAATGATCTAAACTGCACAACATAAATTTATGAATTCAAATAAATATATGTATCTCCAATGACAGATAATTTTATCTTCTTTTATCTGCATTATGATTATAATCATTAATATAATTTATCTGGAAGAAAATGATAACAAAAGAAAAGGTATAAAAAAGTAGTAGCTTTCTATTAATGATCAGAGGAGAGAGCAGAATTTGGTGACATGAAATATTTCTTTTAGTAAAAAGAATAAGCACATCATACTGATTTTTTGATTGAGCCATTGACAGAGTAGATGGCAGGTCACAACTGAAATGCCAGCTGGTGTTATACATTACCCATCAGTCATATGCCAAAAAAAGTGCTGTAAACTTAACTCTGTATTCTTCAAACATATGCTGCCTGGATTCAGGATCCAGAATTACATCAGAAAATTGAACAAGGCAATTGCTTGGAATATAACAGAGAAAGAGTCTTTCATGCCACATAATGTATGCCTTAGGTTAAGGTGGCAATATCAGAATTAAATATTTTCCAGGAAACTAGATCAATATAAAGACTCACCTGTATCTTTTAGAGACTAATGATAGATTGGGGATTATGTTTGGGTGGAAGAAATAAATTATCTCATGGAATCAATGAATTTGATAAGACTGTTGTCATTTTTTGCTTAACTGTTTAAAATGAAAATTTATATCATACATCCAAAAGAGCGGTAAAATTATATATAGGCAAAAGCTTATGTATTTAGAGACAGAAATGAATATACTAGCAAAATTAATGAAAAAATAAGCATTCATTAAGTACTTAGAAAATGTATCAGAAAATGTGCAAAATGCTGACTCTATGAGTAACATGACATAGCATAAAATGATAGGTATTGTGATGATACAGTCCAATATAATTGATATATCATAATAATGTTATTAATATAGTCAAAAAAATTGTGCTGCTCTGTTAGCTTAGAATATTTTTCCCTCAATCTAGATTCTCAAACAAGTCACAAGAGAGATCCTTAAAAATGCTAGCAATTTTTTTACTTGATACATTTATTACAAATCATAACTATTTAGATAGGAAAACAACATAATAGATTTTGATATTTTTACCACATTTTTTGCATTAGGGGTTAATTAAGATGAAATGGCAACATCAGGCAGTACAAATGGAATAGATCTATTGTGTGATTTGCTCATAATAAAACAAGGATTTCATCTCAAATGTTTTAGATTTTTGAAAATTTGAAGTACTGAGTTCCACAAGTTCTTTGTGATGTCAATTCTTTTTTTCACTCTCTTAATAATTTGTCACTCATTTATTTTGACATATTTTCTAAGAAAAAGTAAGATTATTATATTTTCTTTTTAATAAAAATAAATGTAATTAACAGCAAAAAAATCACTAAACTACTTGCATGATGTCACTGCATAATGAAAGTATTCCTTTTATCAAATTTGTCAAAAAATGATTGTTAGACCTTTTACTGTGGAATTGTTGGAACATGTGAATTTTGAGCCTTAGTAGACCTAAAACCAATAGGGTTTTTATTCTATATCTAGCACCAATATGGAAAGATTCTGAGAACAAGAGGGCATCAGGTTGGCTAATGCTGGAGCAAATTGACACAGGTTGAAAAATAGTGATGGCTAAAACATCTATGTCAATCAGCATTGAGTTTAGGTCCATGAGTGGCCGATGAACTTAGTGCTTGAGCAACAGTGATGTGGGATGTGGTGCAATATGCATAATGAGAATATTATTAACAGGAACTCTATTTTAACTTTTAGTATGTTCATAGTTTGCTATTATTAAAACTATTTAAAATTCTATTGAGTTCTTAGAACTACCACGGCCATTTTAAATTGATCTTTTATTTTTCCAAATACATGTTATGAAAGTTTTTCAACATTCATCCATAATCAAATATTTATTTTTAAGTTATATAGTTTCAACCCTTCCTTCCCACCCACCCTCTTTCCTCAGTGGCAAACAGGTGAGTATTGTACATGCACATTTGTGTTAAACATATTTACAGATCAGTTGTTTTTGTCATGAGGAATTAGGATTAAAGGAAAAAAATTCATAAGAGAAATTTTTTTATCAAGTGAAACAATGTATTTTTTGGTTGTTGTTTTGTTTTGCTTTGCATTTTTTTCTTTCTCTGGATGGGGATAGTATTTTCAATAGTTGTCTAATAAGGTGGTCCTAGCTCTTTGAACTGCTGAGAGGAGCAGCATCAATCAAGGTTGATCAACTCTTAATGTTGTTAATGTGCAGAATGTTCTCTTGATTCTGCTCATTTTGTCAGTATCAGATCCTGTAATTCATTTGATGCTTCCCTAGAGTGTGACCATTTATGGTTTCTTACAGAACAATAGTATTCCATAAGATTCATATATCCTAACTTGTTCAATCATTACTCAAATGATGGATATCTCTTCAATTTGCAATTCTTTGCTACTACAAAAAAGAGCTTCTAGGAATATTTTGGAACATGTGGGACTTTTCCCAATTTTTAATGATTTCTTCTGGATATAGGCCCAGTATTGAATTTCTGGCTCAAAGGGTATGATCAGTTTTACATATTGCTCTCCAGAAAGATTGAATCAATTCATAACTCCCCCAGCAATGCATTCATGTACCAATCCTTCCACAACCTTTCCAACATTGATCATTTCCCCTTTTTGTCATCTTAGTCAATCTGATACCTCATAGTTGTTTTATTTTCATTTCTCTAATCAATAATGATTTGAAGCATTTTTTCATTTGATCATATATAGCTTTAATCTCTTCATTTGAAAACTGTCTATACATATCCTTTGCTATCATGTCCATTTTGAACGATGTTAATGTTTCCATCTTCTTCAAAGAACCATAAAAATTTCTGAAAGGAAATTAAGTTGAAAATTTCTGCAGTAAGACATTATTTTTCTCTCTTCCTCTTAGAATTGTTATTCCCTCAGCACTTGCCTATCTTCTAAATAAGATCTTTCCTTTTCCTAAATTGCTGCTGTTTTACCTCCTAAGGTCATTTTATTATATTGTATGTTTTGTATGTGTCACTTAAATATCTAAGCAAACTTACTTGTTATCTCCCTGTTTAAAATTAAAAGGTAAACCTAATAGTAGGTATTGATATTTTTTTATCTTTGTTTCCCTAATCTAACTCTCAGGATAGTGAGAACTCTGTAACTGCTTGCTAATTGTTAGCTAGGTGGAAGAAAAGATGGAATCAGAGATTTTGAGTCAGAAAGACAGTATTCAGGAATCCTCAAATAAGATGCAAACACATTTAAAAGTTCAGTGGTATGGGGAATGTGCAATTAAATCAATTGACAGTCAAGTCTGATTTTACTTATCAATACAAAATATGTAATCTCATAGGTGGAAACGCATATGCTATTAGGCAATCTGGGACAGAATAATCATAATCTCATTTGAAAGAAATTTTTTAACCATAAATCTAAAATGATGATGACTCATTTTAACTGATAATGTCAAGCAATGGATTTTAATAAAATTTAAGATATTATTTGGATAGTCTTATAAAAACCATGATTTTACTAATAATAAATATAGATTTCATTTAATTTTCAAATGCATATATTCTGTTAGTTTATAAACAAATACATTTAAATTAAAGAGATATTAACAATGTTTATTATTATAATCCCTAAATCTCTTTATAGTTATATGAATTCATAAAAATGAGAATAATGTAATAAACAATAAGAATGATAAGTAGAATGGTATGAAGATTATAATGATGATAATCATAATCATAATGTAAATATAATTAGAATCAAGAAATAACTATGGTCAAACATTTATTTAATGATCATCTTTTGGAGCATTAATTAATAGTTTGCAATAGAAATATGCTAGAATACATTTTATTATCTCCATATATTAAATTTCTTAGATAATATTTTTCTGTCATGGATAATTAATAAGTTTCTTAAGTTAAATGTTAGTATTGCATCCTTGTTCCGGTATATTTCCTAAGAGTCTGAGTTTACTCAGTAAGTTATTTAGTAAAAGTGATCTATTTATTTATTTATTTTATATCACTTTCAAGTATTTTTTTCTCATGCTGTCTGAGCATTTACAATTAACTTGTCAAAATAGCATTGACACGTTTTGTTGTATTCTGTTCTGAGAACACTGCGGCATCATGACTGGGGCATAAACTACAATGTCAGAGTTCTTTGAGGCTAAAATATTTGCAAGACTTTTTTTTTTTTTTTGCTTATTGTTTAGATTTAAAGTGACGGAGGAAACATTAGTGTAGAATAAATTTAAAAACATATCATAGATGAAAGAAAATGTTTCTAGAGAGCTAGTTGTTAAACATTAGGCTGCATAATTCACAGTATAATACATTTGGAGGGAAATCTAGAAATCATCTAGCTATATCTGGTCTGCCCATTTCACAAAACTTTACATCTGAGGAAACAGAGACAGCATTGTTCAATGAAAAAAACATGTTGGAGTCAGAGAACTTGGATCTAAATTCTACCTAAATAACCTTGGATCAATCACTCACCTTCTTGGGTCGCTGATATTTAATCTGTTACAGGAGAAATAAATGATCTTTTTTGTCCCTTCCAGTTTTAAATCCATGACATCAAGATCACAAGAATTAATCTTCCTGTATAATGAATGCTTACATGATTTACTCAGTTACATAAGAAATGACAGTTGTGATTTGAAGATAGGTCTTCAGATTCCAAGTCCTCAATTCTTTCTTCTGTACTAGAATCCTCAGCCCACCAAATATCACATGCAACCAAAACAAAATTAAAATGTAAATTGTGATATATTTAATACCCCCAAAATGCAATTTCACATGAATAAGGGCTATCCAAAATTTGGCCCATGGGTCACATGTGACCCCCAGTGTGGTTTTATGTTGGCCCCCTTTGGGTTTGCTAAATGCTTTAGTAAACAAAGCCAAGATACTGCAGATCCCTCAGTAAAATGGTAAATCAAAATATATTGCCTTTTGTTCCAACTAAAAACATTTAAAAATAAAGTTGGACAGCCCTGACATAAATAATGTGAATTTATAGTTTTCTACGTTGGTTTGCAGTCCAAAGGGATCCTTTTAACTCAAGTTCATTGTGTATTTATTAGCCACAATAAAGTAGAAGTATTTGAAGCGGATATAATAGGGTTTGGATTCAGATTTGAGTCTTGTCATTTAGTACCTATATACATTTGACTAAGTCAATATCTTTGTGTCTCCATTTAGAATGAAATGGAAGTATAGCAGAATGAACACTGGTTTTGGTATCATAAGACGTAAATTCCAGCGTCATTTCCACCTATTAGATATATAATGATGTTCGACATGCTGACCAGAAAAAGGATTCAGTTTCATCACATGTAAAAATGAGAACATTATACTAGAGGATCACTGAGATTACTTATACCTCTAATATTCTGCAATCCATACAAAGAGAATGATAATGACACTTTTACATTCTCTTCAATATTTTTTAAGGAAAGCACTTTTATAAAACATAAAGCACTAAATATATATTTATTATTACTATACTTGCTGTCCTGAGGCTTTCCTCTCTTCAATATCTCAACATAGCGTTAAAAATGTAAGAGAATAATAAGAAATAAAAACATAGTAAAACATCAAAAATTATGAAATTAATAATTTGAACAAGAAGCAATTGGTGCCAAATTGCAAGGCTTTTCCCACTGTTTTCCTTTGAAATATCAAAGAAATATTCTCACAGATAAATTTCAGTAAATTTTGTGATAAAAATTTTACTCAGGAATCTAAATGTTTATGTCAAAGAGCATTTTGCTTTTTATTGAAGGCTGTGAACATTTAATTTATAGGTATTTCCTCTGAAAGCATTCAGTTAAATGGGCATATCAAAATTATTTTGACACCCTCATTAAATATATACTTAAGCAATTTTTCCTGGAAAAGGTCAAAATATTGTATAGTATATCACTTCCCCATACCATAGCATACCTATTAGTCTGTCATAGATGATTAAATTAATGTCAAAGAACTTATCTTTATGAAGCCATGATGGATATGATACAATTTACCTATTCTTTTTCAAGGAACTTTCAAATTGCTTTGGGAAGAATTTTTCCTCCCAGCACTTTCCCAGGTGATGACATGAAGATAATTGATGCTTTCATAAATCTGATAAGATGTTTCCAAAATGAAGATAACAAATCCCAACTCTTTACCAGATATATGAGATAGAAAAAAAGTTAGGGACTACACCGGTGATTTCATTGAAATAGGCATCTCTCAGATGTAGAGATTATCTCCCCTAAATCAGGTCAGCATCTTTTCTGCAACTTGGTACAGAGGTACCCAGAGCACTGAAAGGTTAAGTTACTGTCTTAACTAACTTTATATGTTTAGATGTCAACTTACACTGCCTCTAAATCTGGTTATCCAGCTTATAATGTGAGGCTCTAATTTCCCTGAGATTTCCATCCCTGATTCCTTGTTATGGCATGTGGCAGGGGTGGGGAATGTTTGACCTGCAGGACATATAGCACCTGTAGCCTGCTGTTACCAGAGCAACCGAAGGAGAGACTTGGAATTCAACAAATCTAGGAAGGTTTTAAGAGGGATTTAATTAAGTAATTGACCAAACATATAAATGATATTATAAATATCTGTCCTTGACAGAAAAATGATTCCCCACTCCTGGCATGCAGCATCATGAAAAAGTCTTTGGAAGCTACACTATTTTATCATTCTTGGTTCAGATTTAAAGATGTGTGCATGTGTACAAACATATGCATATTTATATTTATATATATATGTATGTGTATAACTATGTCTGCATATATTTATATTGTGTTATATGTTGCATGTCACTATGGACATATATCATTATACACATGACTATATATACACAGATGTCATTTTATTACCATATAATATGCAATTATATACATATATACATATATATTAATAACTAATTACTTTCTTAGTATAGCTAACTGTGAAATCCAAATTTAGTGCGTGAAATTTATAATCTTTCCATTTACTTCCTATTGGATTATATAATGGAAAATCATATCACTGAAACTTCAGAAATCTTCAGATACTGAGCCATCCAGATAATTGGGTGAAGCAAAATGACTTCATATTTCCCTTTTATTGCATAGATTCCTAGTGTTTTCTCTTTCTGTTTGTATTTGGAATGTACCTCATGGAACAGATATGTTCTTGTCCCAAAGTGTTAAAGATAGAAGCAATATTCAAGGAACCATAAATTAGAGGAAAGTGTTACTGAATCAATGTGTTGCATGCTTGGATAACTATTTGCTTTGTCACATTCATAAGATAGGATGAAGAGCTAAAAACAAAGCAAAAACAAATATATCATAATTAATAATTTAATATTAGCAGAGATGTATTTAATACTTTATTTTATTTTTTCCTGAGGAGAATTTTCCTGGTAATCAGAAAATAAAGTTTGCAGTCATGGATACATGGTGTCTTATCTTTTAATCTTACTAATTATGGTACTATGTATAAACCACTTTTTTAAAAAATCTGTAAAATAGTTGCAAATAACTAGAACTCTTATCACAGAGCTATTTTTTGAAACTCAAATGAGATGATATAATATATTTTATAAACTTTAAATTACTATTTATGGGTAAGCTTTTGTGATTTTTTTGCTTGTAGGCTGTAATATTGAACTGTCATAGGGTAGGATTGATACAGGGTCATTCTGGAAAAAAGTATTCTTTAATTTACATTTTCTCTAGAACACCATATATGTCAAAAAGCATTCATATATCAATAAATATTCATTTGATTAAGTGTTGACTGTGTGCCAGGCACTGTGTTTTTCACCAAAGATACAAAGGAAGGCACAAGACAATAGTTACCCTTGAGAAGTTCACAGTCTAAGGAAGAGAGAACCTATTGGGGAGAACCTATGAAAATAACTAGGTACTAACAAGCTATAAACAGCTTAAAAAAGGAAATCATACAATGAAGGAACTAGACTTAAGTGGGATTAGCAAAGGCTTTCTATAAATGTTAAGATTTTAATTGGAGTTAGAAGGAAGTCAAGGAATCCAAGAGGCAGAACTGAAAAAAGGAAAACCACTGCCACATTGAGGACAGCCAGTGAAAATGCCCAGAATCAAGACAAAGAAAAGTCCTCTGTTACTGGATTATTAAGAACATGTAGGAGGACACTTACTAGCTACATGATCATGAGCAAGTCATTGAATCCCCAACTGCCCTACAAAAAAAAATGTGAGAGGGGATTATAAACTATAAATGGACCAAAATGATAGGGGTAATGGACTAAATTATGGAGGGCTTGGAGAGCATTTAATATTTTACCTTGGGTGCAAAAGGGAGCAACTGGAGTTGGATTTGAGATTAAGGATAATCACTCTGGAGACAATGCAGAATGGACTGGAGTAAAAAAGATTTTGTGACAGACAGATCAAACACCAGCGAGTTATTACAATGGCCTAAATAGGAGGAAACAAAAATATGTACCAAGTTGTTGGCAGCATGAAGGAGATAAGAGGGTATATTAGAGAGCTGTTGTAAAGGTAAAATAAATTGAACAAGGAGGTTGAGGTAATGGATTTATGTTTTCTAGAGTCTGGGATGATGATAAGTTGGATATAATAGATTTGGGAATTAATATGGAAATTGTTACCAAATAAAATAATATGGAAGGAGAAGAGTGACTAGACAAGAGTTCTGTGTACATTCATGATTACCAGACATGACCTGGATGAAGAACTAGCAAAGGAAATTGAGGAGGAGAAAACCAAGAGAAAATAGTATTGTGGCAACCTAAAGAAAAGAGGATATCCGCAAGTCAGTAACTCACCATGTCAAAACTTGCAGAGAGAGAGAGAGAGATCATGAAAAAATTCCATTTGTTTGGGAAATTAAGAGATAATTAGTAACTTCGGAAACAGCAGTTTCAGTAGAATGAAGAGATTGGAAGTCAGAGTACATAGATTTAAGTAATGAGGGAAAAAAAAGGTAGAAGCACCTATTGGAGATGGCATTCTTAAGTTATTTAGACACAAAAGGTAAGAGAGATCTGGGAATGATAGCTAGTGGGTATACATACATCAAGTGAGGGTTTTTTTGAGTATGCAGAAGACAATGGAACTTTTCTTTTTTTTAGGTTTTTGCAAAGCAAATGGGGTTAAGTGGCTTGCCCAAGGCCACATAGCTGGGTAATTATTAAGTGTCTGAGTCACATTTGAACTCGGGTACTCCTGACTACAGGGCTGGTGCTCTATCCATCGTGCCACCTAGCCTCCCCTGACAAGGGAACTTTTGTAGACTGTGAGGAAGCATATAATAAACAGAGATATTGAAAATAATTAAAAGAATGGGAATGATAGAGGGGAAAATCTGTTGGAAGAAATGGGATAGAAAGGAATCATTTGTGTAGGACAATGCCTTACAAGAAGAAAGGTGATCTTCTCATGAGAGAGAAGGATGAAGGTCAGAATCAGAAATATGAGTTAGGTGAGATAAGGAAGAGAAAAGAGAGATCAGTTAAGGGTCTCATGTAAATTTTTTTTTTGATAAAATACGAGTCAACGTTGGCAACTGAAGAAACACTGTGATTGATTAAGGCTAGAGTCATACCTCAAGATCCTTATTTTAGGGTTGTTCATAATGGATAGGTCCTTTTAAAAATATTCTATTCAAGTCCAACTAAAACCTAATTTTGTTTTAATGCCAATCAATTGGGAAATAAAATCATAAGTTACACTATCTAAAATGATCAGGAACTTCCCTCAATTACAAAATTAAGACTGATATTTATTGCCCATTTTGTACTCCTAAAATGGTTTTAATTTATATTTTTCTTTAGATCATTTTATAAGTTTGCTTCTCCTAATAATGACTTTTGAGCTTATTTCAGTAATATTCTAAATAATGAATTATTAATTGCATAATCTAAAGTCATTATGTTTTACCAGATTTGAGGAAATACTGAATAAACATCATTTTTTGTAGTATACTCAAAGGTGACAGTGAAAATTAAGTTTGATCCAGAAGTTTACCTGATTCAATTGACACTTTTTCTTTACTTCTCTGAGTGTTTTATGTGATGCCAATTATTTTGTGAACCCAATCCTACAAAAAAAATAATTTGTGGGGATTTTTTTTTTGGCTTTTGTAAAGCAATTAAGTTAAGCGACTTGCCCAAGGTCACACAGCTAGGAAATTAGTGTCTGAGGGTAGATTTGAACTTAGGAACTCCTGTCTCCAGGGCTGGTGCTCTATTCACTATGCCACCTAGCTGCCCCCCCCTTACAAAAATTATGAATATTTGTCAAAGTAACATGTATCAGAACAGTGTTCTTTGTAGGTTCTTCTATATTTCAATTAAATTTACCAAACATTTATTAAAGGATTACTGGGAGAGAGCACTCTGTTAGCTTTGAAATGAGATATAAATCTATCCCAGTGCTTCCACTTAGATTTTTTTGTCTGCAGTCCATAAGAATTGAGGAAATTATTCAAAGAGAGAAATAAGCCATAATCTAGATGTATTTCTAGCACTAATTTTTCCACTAGCTTCTCAAAGAGAGAGGTAGGTAATATTTAACAGGGCTTGTCTCATGTGTACAAGAACTGTATAGCTGGACAAAGAAATATTCTATGTATTCAAATTTTTTCCAGTTCTTCCTCCTATGCACTTCCAGGAAAACAGATGAAGTAGTCAAAATGACTTGTGGATATTATGTCCAGAATATCTAAAGGTAACCAAGATCTGGCTTCAACTGTCACAAATACCATAATACCTGTAAGCAGGTAAATTGTGAGAAATACTATCTTTCTTTCATACTTTCCATCCTCCCCTATCCATCCATAAGCTTTAAACAAGGAATACCTGCCTTGTGTACTTGGGATCTTTCATCTATACCCAGATTCCTCAGAATAATGTGGTAATGATAAGTAGGAAAAAATAACTAGTGTTGACTGTTTCTGAACAGTATAATTTGGTCTACTTTCTTCTTCAATTAATTCTAAATATATTAAATTTTAATATTTAGGCCAACACAAGATATACTTCATAACCTTCAGCATCTCCCATTTAGTAAAGAATAAGAAATGGATTAAAAATGTCAAATCTCCTACCAATCTGAGACAGTATCTTTCAAATATTAAAGCTTATGGGAAATCTCTTGAGCATGGTTCAGAGAGACTGAAGAGCCCTGGCCTAGAGTTTCACATGTTGACTCATTCAGATATTACATTTGGCAAACTGAAAGCCTTTGGCTGCAAAATTATTCTCCTTGTATATTGAAGAAGGTATAGCTGAGGCAAAAATATGTCCTAAAGGTCTATCTCATTGAATTTTCATTCAAAGTTAGAGACATTCACTTCCATATACAAATAATGGAAGGATGTGTGATGTTTTCCCCCCAAAGTCAAATCCTGGTTAAGGCCCTCTTTTTATCAAGTCAAACTTAAGAAATAATCTAGTGAGTTAGCTGAGGGTCCTAAAGGTTAATTGATTTACTCAGATTCAAACAAAATCTCTGAGTAGAATTTGTATCTAATTCTTCCTAACTAATCTACTCAGCTACCCAGTGTATAACATATATGTAGATAACTAAAACTTACAAAGATATACAATAAACATATTACAGGAGTGAAAAAAATTATATGTCCAATATGAAGGAAAAGGTTCTTTATTAGAGATGCTGTGTAGTAGCTAAAGAGTTGAGGACTTGTCAAAAGATCTAAATTTTTATACATGGAAATTGTGGGATCAAAGGGAATTTACTTAATTTTTCTTAGGTTCAGTTTCTTCATCTGTAAAATCCCTATATTGCTTATATCAAGTGATTACTTCTCAGAAAGCACTTTGTAGAAATGTACTAAATAAATATAAATTATTATTATTATTATCGCTAACATGAGAAATTAAGTAGGCCTCATAGGAGAGATAGAATTCCAATTGGGCTTTATAAGATGAATAAGATTCAATAATTAAGAGGGAAATGGAAGATACTGAAGGCTTAGTGTAGGATGAGAAAAGACACAAAGGTGAGCTAATGCGGGTAATGTTCCAGTGGAAGAAACTAATATAGAAATACACAAAATGTACAGAAAAAGAAAAAAGATTCAGGAGGTAATTTTGAAATAGTTGGGTTGTGTCAGTTTGACTTTATTGTCAGGCATGTGTATGTATATGAATAAATAGATGATATACATGTATATATTTCTATATAGGTAAATGAATATACATATATATTTATATCTATTTATATGTATATATAAATATATTAGGCATACATCCTAAATCTACCAAAAGGATAGGAAGTGGAAGAATAGAAATGTATTAGGGAAAAGGTTATGTGCTTTATACCAAAGGGAGAATGAATCCACAAGTCTAAAACATATAATGACTACAATTCTGGTCATGATTAAAAAACCTGCCTCAGGATCTTTTATGTAGAATTTAAAAACCAAGACACAACTAGGTAATTTTTGACAGTAATATTGTCTGGTATTGTCTGGGCTCTAAAAGGGGTGTAGGAAGTGAAAACAGGAATAAAATATTTTATTCCTCTATACAAAAATTGCATCTTCCTAAAGAAAATTTTAAATTTCTATAAACAATGCATACAGATACTATAATTATCAGTTGTTTAAATGACTCAATAAGAATATAGTCTCCTTATTTGTCCTCTCACCTCTATGCTTTACAGATTCCAATCTATGCATGATTAAAATGCCAAACTAATTTTTCTTCTGTATGAATGTACTCAAATGAATCCCTAGACATAAAAATCTTCATGACTCATGATTGCCTGGCATTCAAGGAAAACTTAAAGAACTCAACTATTCCAGAGTTATCTATTGCTTTTGTTTAGTCCTTCAGTCCTATCTGACTCTTTGTCACACTGTGAATCATTTGGTCCCTTAGATTTTCTTGGCAAGGATATTGGAATACTTTGCCATTTTTTCCTCCAATTGTTTGTTCTTTGTTCTTAAAGAAGGCCATGACTTAAGGGAAGTGAATTCTTGCATGACATGCAAGTAAATTGAATTTAAGTGCAGGTGGGGAGGGGTAGGGCTATTCAAAATTACCAGCCTCACTATCTCCTCCAGAACCATCTGGGTTCAGTGGTCAAACTTGAATTAGTACTCCTGGAGATGGCCCTGAATGCAACAGAAGACCTTGACCTTTTTAAACTTGTCTTTCCCAGATCACTATTTAACTGAGGCAACACTCTTTCAGTGATTTTGGCTAAGTGAGAGAGATGAATCAAAAAGACCAAGAATGGTCACTATTACTTAGTCAAAAATAAATAAATAAATGAATAAACTAGGAAGGCAAGACTCTGAGGGTTCCTCAGTGATTGGAGTAGGTAAGAAAGAAATGAAGTAAAAGGGATTCTTTTGCATAGTCAAAAAAAATAAATAAATCTGGAAGGGGAAGACCCTCAGGTTTAGGCCAAAACAGAAACAATTCTATTTTCATTCACTCTGAGCCAGTCAGGGCCCAAGCAGTGATCAAGTGGGTTTAGCTTGAGAATCATTGTTGGAAACAAATGTGTGATTTGCCCAGGGTCACACAGTTACTAAATTTCTGAGGTTAACTTATGATTCACGTCTTTCTGACTTCAGATCCATTACTCTATCCACTAAGCTATATGTATATGAATGTGTATATGGACATGTATATGTATATGTATATTGTGTGCATGAGTCTGTTCAGGAGTATATATTTAAATAGATATTCTTATAATACATGAAGGCATTTTATATGTCTGTGTAAGTGTGCAAATTTACAAATAATTTATACATATACATATCCATGCACATACACATATATTACTAAAAATTTCATTTGGCAGTTTGACTCCATTTTCTATAGTGTTGAATCAAATGCAAAACATAAATTCAGTTTACAATCATTTAAAATGATGGGAAAAGTGGAAATTCTTCATAAGGTGAGTCAAAAACTACTAAAATCAATTTAAAAATAAATCTTACAGAAATTTTATACATATTTTAACTTTAGCAAGGTTATATTTTCTACAGAAACAAAAAAAAAAGTCTTGCTTTTCAACACACTGCTTAAAGGTATGGTATAATAAATTTCCAGATCAATTCAAAGTTTCTAATTTAACTTGCAAATAGTTATTAGATAGTCCCACCCTGACATCATTTTTTCTTTCAGTGAACTGAGTGAGAGGCAGATCTTTAGGGACTTCAATAAGGTCATATTTGGAGAGGCAGACTCAAGGCAGGAACTTAACTTAGCTCTTCCAAATTTCTCTCCAAACAACATTCAAATAATGCCCCAAAACAAATTCAAGGGAAGTGCACCCACCCAGCAAAAGAATGCAGTGAAATAATTTTCCAGTGCAATACAACTTAGGAAGTCAATAAGAAATGTCTGTCTCACTTTGTGAGAGCAGAACACAGTCCAATTGAGGCAGCACCTGGGTGGATCAAACCAGGACAGACCTGGGGGTCAGGGCAAGGAGGCGGGTGTTTTTCCAGACCTCTCAGTTCACATATTATAAAGGAGTCATACAACTGGTCACAAGGGAATTACTGGGACACATTGTTGGCACTGCATATAGGACTATTTCATTATTCAATGAGGGATCCAGCTCAGGTCATATTCCCAGTTAGAAGTAGTAGCACAATAAAACTCAGAAAATCTGGAAAGACTAACATGAACGGATGCAAAGTAAAGTGAGTATAACCAAGTGAATACTGCACATGGTTACAGCAATAATGTACAATAATTAACTATGAATGACACAGTTACTTTCAGCAATACAAAGAAATTGATTGAAGCATACTAATTTTTATTTTTTTTCTTTCTTTTCTTGTCTATATTTCTTTCACAATATGAACTACATGGAAATATACTTTCCATGTATGAATATGTATAGTTTACATAAGATTTATGATTATCTCAGTGAAGGAAAAGGAAGAGAATTTGGAAAAAAAATTTGAAATAATGGTTGAAAATGTTTTTTGCACATAATTAAAAAAAGAAATGTTGAAGAAGTATTTTAAAAATAGATCATAGTCAAATGACCTGGAAAATAGATACAGGGAGATAATTTAAAAATTATTGAACTATGAATTATTGATCATGAAAATAACTTAGATATCAGATTTTTAAGAAAATGTTAAGGAAAACTATCCTTATATTCTAAAACCAAAGGGTAAAATAGAAACTGAAAGAATCCACTAATTATCCTCCTGAAAAAAATACCAAAAGGAAAACTTCCAGGAATATTATAGTCAAATTCCAGACCTTCCAGATCAAGCAGAATATGCTGCAAATACTCAGAAAGAAATAATCTAATTAGAGTAGAGCCAAAAAATGAAGAACTTTTTTGAACTTTCCCAAGTTTCCTTCAGAAATAACATCCATCATTCTTCTAGAGTGACAAAGCCCACAAAACAATAGAGTGGAATATTCTCCAGCAAGGCTTGTCTCAGGTGGAATGAGAATGTGCCTAGGGCAGGGAACCAAAATCAGCATACATACCAATGGGGTGTGAAGGGGACCAGTCAAGGATTGTTAGACCCATGGGAGATCTGCTGCAGATACCCCAACTGTCCTTGCTCAGTGAGTGTGCCAGTGGCACTGGAGACAATTGGGAGGGCTCCAACACAGGTACTCCAAACTCCCTGTTCAGTCAACACAACTAGGCTGGACAACCCAGGCGATAGAGTAAGCCACTAGCAGCATTTTCAATGCACAAGATCCAGTTCAATGAACAAGTATGGATGACTAATCCAGTGAACAAGACTCTAGATTTCTTAATGCAGAAAGTCTGTGAGTGAGTCTCTCACCCACCTCAAGAAACATGGGACAATACTGAGTAATAAAACTCAGAATGAGTAAGGAAAAATCTGAGAATAGTCAGGACTATTGAAAATTATGTTGGAGATAATGATCAACAAAACATTATCTCAAATGAGGATGACAGAAAAAGTATTACATGTGAAGCTGAAGAGGAGACTATGAATTGGTCTTTGGACAGAAAAAATTTCTTGGTTAAAGAGAATTTTTAAAATCAAGTAGAAAATTGGGAAAACAAATGTAAGATAAATTCAATATCTTATAAAAGGAAGCACAAAAATTGACTGAAGAAAATAAATGCTTTAAAAATACAATTGTGCAAATGGAAAAAGAAAATGACTCCTTCAAAACTAGAATTATCAAATGGAAAAGTAGATACAAAAGCTAACTGAAGAAAATAATTCTTTGATGAATAGATTTGGGCAAGTGGAAGCTAATGGCTGTATGAGAGATCAAGAATTAGTCAAGCAAATTCAAAAAACTGAAAAAATAGAAGAAAATGTAAAATATCTCACTGGACAAAACAATAGACCTGGAAAATAGATTCAGGTAAAAAAATATAATAATTATTGAACTACTTGAAAACCATGATCAAGAAAAACAGCCTGGACAACATTTTTTTGAGAAATAAAGAAAATTGCCATAATATAATATCTTAGAACTAGATGGGAAAATAGGCATTGAAGTATCCAGCTATCACCTCCTGCAAGGAATCACAAAATTAAAATGTCAAGGAATTTGTAGCCAAATTCCAGAATTATCAGATCAAGGAGAAAATCCTTTAGGAAGTCAGAAAGAAGCAATTCAAATAGCAGGACTATATAGGATTTAACAGCATCAACATTAAAAAAAAATGAAGGACCTTGAAAATAATATTTCAGAAGGCAAAGGAATTTGACTTAAAACCAAGTTTAAACTACTCGGAAATTTGAGCACACTCTTTTGAGGGAAAAGATGGATATTTAATGAAATAGGTGACTTTCAAATTTTCCTGAAGAAAACAAAAAACAGAATTGAAAAGAAAATATGATTTATGAACATGAGACTCAAGAAATACATGACAAGTATAAATGGGAAAAGAAAAAGACTACTATTTAATAAGATTAAACTGTTTACATCCCTACATGAGAGAATGAAACTTCTAATTCAAGAACGGCATTTCTATAAGAGTCAGTATACTTAAATAGAAAGTTGGGACTTAAAGTTGATTTTGATTGGATGATTTAGAAAAAGAAATTAAGAAACAATTCAAGTTTCTTGAAGACACAGTCAAAATAAGACAAGATTTAGCAACTTCTACATTTAAAGAGCAGAAGGCTTAGAATATGATATTCTGGAGGGCAAAGGAGCTAGGATTTCACACCAAGAATCACCCTCCCAACGAAACTGTGTATAATCCTTCAGGAAACAAAAATGAAATTTAATGAAATAGAGTATTTTCGAGTAGTCTTGATAAAAGACCAGAGTTGAAGAGAAGATTTTCCTTTTGAATACAAAATTTGAGAGTAGCATAAAAACAGGTAAATGGGAAGTCATAAAGTTTAGCTGTTTACAGTCCTACTTGGGAAGATGACACAAGTAACCTGTAAGAACTTTCTCATCATTAGGACAATTAAATGGAGTAAAAGTAGATAGAATGCACATGTTAGTTGAATATGAAGAGATGATATCTTTAAAAAAATAGAACTAAGAGGTGTAAAAGAGGAATGCCCTGGGTGAAAGGAAAAAAGAATTGGGTAAATTATCACATAAAAGAGGTAAGAAAAAGCATGGACAGCAGAAAGAAAGGGAAAATGTAAAGGGGGAGTGAGTGAACATTACTTGCATCAGATTGTCTCAAAGAGAGAATAACACACACACAATTGGGTATAGAAATCTTACGCTATCTTATGCTATTGAAAAGTAGAAAGGGATGACAGTTAAAAGAAGTGGTGGGAATGATAGAAGGGACAGCCTTTTGGAGGAAGTCATAGCCAAGCAAACCACTTTTGAGGAAGGACAAGGGAAATGAAAGAAAGAGGAGAATAATGGGGGGAGATGGAATGGAGGAAAATATAGTTAGTAATTGAAAGCAGAAAAATACTTGAAGCAAGTTTTTTCTGATAAATTTCTTATTTCTCAGAACTGAGTCAAATTTATAAAAGAACCATTCACCCAATTGATAAATAATCAAAAGACAGTTTTCAGATGAAATAATCAGAGTTATCTAGAAGCAAATGGGAAATCTAAATCACTATATATTAGAAAAATACAACAAAATAATCTGACTTGCTACTTCATATCTATTAAATTGGCTAACAGCATAGAAAAAGAAAATAACAAATGACATTTATCAAATATAGGAAAAAATATATTAAATAATTTTAAAATATCATTATCATTCATTAAGATAGAAATTGAACTAGGAAACTAGGCTTAAAGTTTTCTTTCTAGCCATCAGGTTTATCTGCCACCATTTAGTTGGAAAAGCAAAGGAGGCATACCCTTTAAATCTTATAGTTTAATTACATGGAATCATTGAGGATAGTGAGAATAATCACATTCCAAATACATAAAAATATACCTATGTTTGAAATGCTCTTTGAAAATCAGTGTCAAATATAAATACCTTTTGTTTTACATCAGGAAGAAGATAATTAACCTTAGTCACCAAAAGAACTACATCATCATGAATCAGAAAATACAGAAAATCATAAAAAGACAATTTAGGCTTGAAAATATCTAAAATAAAACTGAATTCATCAACAAGGTCATGCTTGTTTCTAACAGAAAATGTTTTTTAGAGGGAAATGTTAGGTCTATTTTAAAAAGTACATTAAAAATACCAACAAAAACGAAATCTTTAAACTTTCTATGAAACTTCAAAAAGGATGACTTAATTATTACAGCTTTCAAATCCACCGCACCTTAAAACAGTTTAACAAATGTATCTTTCATAATGTTTTGATAAGACCTGGTTTGTGCAGATTTCATTTTTAAAATCTATGGAACTAACAAAAAATGGTGGAAGAAAATTCCACTTCTGGAATATAAGAGAAAAATAAAGAGTTAGAATAGTCGATGGTATAGTGGATAAAGGACCTTTTGGAATCATGATGATGTAGAAGTTGCTTCTCTGACAATTAAGAAATTATTTAGTTTCTCAGCAACTCAGTCCAGAAATTAATTTTTTCCCTAGAAAACATCCGTTGCACTGAAATCAGTTATAAAAAACAGAGAAAAAAATAAAATTATAGCAGAGCATTATAAAAGTGCTTTATTGGCATCCTTCATCTACTGAAAATAAAGGAGGGTAATTTAAGAAAAGAGATTGCTTTTAGCTTGAGTGGGGAGGGACCAGAAAAAAAATATGAAAGAAATGGAATCTTGGAGGAAAAGAAAGATATCCACTAGGGAGATATGAAAAAAATATATGTTTTATTTTTTCTTGTTTCTTTTATCCTTTTTTAAGTATTTAAAAATTATTTATTTAAGGCAATGGGGTTAAGTGACTTACCCAAGGTCACACAGCTAAGCAATTATTAAGTATCTGAGTTTGGATTTAAACTCATGTACTCATGACTCCAGGGTCAGTGCTCTATCTACTAGCTATTTATTTATTTGTTTGTTTGTTTGTTTATTATTTTTAGTGTTGAGAATCACCTTACAAATATACAATAATAGAATTAGATCATGTAACAGCCTAACCAATGAATTAAAGGTAAAAAAAGTAAATAAGGATGTAAAGTAACCATATAGCACCTGATAGTTTACATTAATGTGTTTGCCTTTTATCAATAGGCAAAAAAAGAGTTCTGAAGTCATTTTCCTATTCCAAAAATCTGGAAACTGGGGAACAATATTAGAAATTATAACTTCAATTCGGGAAAAAAAGGTGAGTACTTGAACTAGAAAGGTAATAATAACAATGCAGCTATTTCTTAGAAAGTTTTGATAGATTATAATAACTGACTGAATGAGAAGAAATGACAGGGGCATCAAGAAAGATGACTGAAACATCTAAGCCTTTATCTCCTCTTTCATATTAAAAAGAAGAGTTATTCTAAGTAAAGTAAATAACTGTAACAAAACAATCATGAGTAAAGGAATTAATCACAGAGAAAGTCACATAGAAAAAAAAGCAACAATGAGAAGTAAAAAAAAATCCCCAGCAAAATTATTAGATTTATGAAATAATAGCAAATGACCTGAAAACATCCCAGAAAAGGAGACCATAATTACATCAATTAACCCCAAAGTAATAATAATCAGACACTAACAAGCACCTCCTAAATACTTTGGAAAGTCATTAAAAGAGTCCAAGGACAAATAAGATTATTATTGAAAGGTCTAAAAGAATAATTTTTAAAAGATTTGATGAAAAAAAAGCATATGGGGGCAGCCAGGTGACAGAGAAGATAGAGTACTGAGACTGGAATCAGGAATACCTGAGTTCAAATTTGGCCTCAGGGGCAGTTAGGTGGCATATTGGATAAAGCACCAGCTTTGGAGTCAGGAGTACCTGGGTTCAAATCCGGTGTCAGACACTTAATAATTACCTAGCTGTGTGGCCTTGGGCAAACCACTTAACCCCATTTGCCTTGCAAAAAAAAAAAAACTAAAAAAAATATGGCCTCAGACACTTAACAATTACCTAGCTGTGTGACCTTGGGCAAGTCACTCAAAACCCCATTGCCTTAAATAAATTAAAAAAAAAGAGAGCACATAAAGAAGAATAACCCTCAGATCAAAATAAAGCACTATTAGTGAGACATAACACGAATAAAGCAATTGATCTTTCAAACAGGATTTGGGAAGAAAATCTATGAATTATTGGTTTTCAAGAAAATCATTTTGCAATAAAAAGTCTGAATTTAATGCTCCAGGAAATCACAGAAGAAAATTATCAGGTACATTTTTGGACAAAAAAAAAATCAAAAAAAGTACTAATAAAAAGAATTCACAGAAAATGAGATGAAATGAAATTTAGTACACACAAATTTCAACAAATTCAAGAATTTCAACCTTAAAAAAATTGTAGATAGAAAGGAAAATGCTCATCATGTATTAAGCAAAATCTTCCTGACTCATGATTACTTGGTCTATAATAAGTAAAAAAAAAATAGTATTATATCTTAAAAATGAAAGGAAGATCAGTTTATATTCACAAAAAATATCATTTTATTTGAATTTTAGTTGATTTTCTAGGCTTCTCTAAGCATACCACTATATCATCTGCATGGAGTAATAGTTTTGTGACCTCATTGCCTGTTTAGTATCCCTTTTTGATGGAATAACCTTTGGGATGCCAAGTTCAAGTATCTTTATTTGAATATTAAAATATACCAGATGTGAGCTCTGGGTCCACATAAATGAACTAGAGATGGCCCTGAATTTCAATTTGCCTTCTCCTGACTTCAAGACCAGTGCTTTATCCACTGTTGTCAACTTCCTGCCCAAACTTAACCATGCAAAGTCAACATGAAAGGTTGAGCAGCAAGGGAGCAAGCAAAAAATAAGTAGAGAGCAGCAAAGGGGAGTAAAAGTTTATTTGGAGAATGCCACTCCCCAAGAGTGAGTTAGCTTCCCACAGGAAGACAAGAAAGCCGGTGACAAACAGGAGAGAAGAGCAAAAGTGGGGTGGGGGAAGAATCTCACTCTCCTAGAGTGGACTAACCTCTGAAGGAAGAGGAGCAGTTCAACTGAAAAGTCAACAAATTTTTAAGATGGATTAAGGGACACATTGGTGGGGAAAAGTAGCTCAGCAAACAGAGATGATGTAATAAGGGATATACAGATGAGGGATGGTTACTCAAGGGTTAAGTCAGGAATCCATTGTTTTATTGATAGGACTTATCTTTTCCTTTGAGGGGGCAGAGATTTCCTGAGTCCTTGCCAGGGTGGGGACTGGTACTTTATTAAAAGCTTATTGAACTCATCTTACAACTTGTCTGTGGAACGAGGGTTGAGGGTCAACCTGAGGGTATTAGATTAATAACTATAAAATATATTTTTCCTGCTTCTCTATTGAAATGAATTAATCTTTAAAGAAAGTTCCTGATAGAGATGACAATTTGTTTAACCATTAGAGTAATACTTTCTGGGGGCAGCTAAGTGGCGCAGTAGATAGAGCACTGGCCCTGGAGTCAGGAGTACCTGAGTTCAAATCCGACCCCAGACACTTAATAATTACCTAGCTGTGTGGCCTTGGGCAAGCCACTTAACCCCCATTGCCTTGCAAAAAAAAAAAAAAAACCCAAAAGAATAATACTTCCTAAGAGTTAGAAAATTAACATAAATGATGCAAGAGTACCCAGCCTTCCAGAAGAAGAGAATCACTTGAAATCTCATCAAAAGGAGGAATGATGCATGTGTTGATATTCTACTATTTAACAACTCACCTGCAGTTGCCTCTAATTGAAGGAGGGGGAGTAGAGCACTTTTCATAACCTTCCTACAAACTTCATTTTCTTTCAACAATTCTGCTTGACTCCTCCCTTAGGGAGCACATCCTGGTAACAAGTAACCTTCTGATCCCACTCTTATCCCTTAAAACTTTCCTTTTGTATGTTGTCTTCCTTTATATTATCCTGCTTCCATTATACTATAAGTTCCTTGAGGGTAGGTACATCTCTTTTCCTTAGCTGTGTCTCCAATATATAGCACTGTGTCTGGTAGACCCTTAATAAATATTTATTGAACCGAATTACATCTTAGTTCCCTCATATGTAAAATTGGGACATTGATAGTAGATGATCTTTCAGGTTCGTTCCAGCCTGAGAATTTATATTCCTCTGCATATCTTGATGTAGATTTAAATTTTTTAATATTCAAATTTTCCCAATGTAATAAAATGTTCCTTGACAATAGATATTATTTCATTTATGACTTTGGGTCTCAGTGCCTAACATAGTTTTTGTAAAAGAGTAGGCACTTAATAAATACTTGTAGATTGATTGGTTTACTATACTCCTTTCTTTCTCAACATCTATATTTCTTTTGTTGGCATCACCATCCTTCAATCACTCAAAATTCTTCCTGAAAACAAATCTATGAATTCTATGAGTATTAGTTACATGTTCTGTAAAATGAGAAGTTAAATTTGATTACCTCCATTAGCCATGCCAGCTTTACTAGGATGACAAAGATGTGTCCACTTTAGTATTTATTTTTCCAATATTACATATTAGTTCCTCAATAATTTGCATGTTAGATAATTGATTGATTCCAACTTCCCTTCCAACTCTAAATCTATGTGGGGCAATTATATAAAATCTATCATTTTAATTATCCCTTTTGGGTCTTTAGAGAGCAGTAAAATACAGAGAAGATTATCTTCCATTTCAGCCCCCATCTAAATTCTAACTTTGAATCTAGACATCCTGAATGGATGTCCAGTGAACGTGTAAATGTTCTATTTGTTGAAAGTCACCTTAAAAGACATCATCACTTTTCTTGTTGTTGAACAGTCAATTCAGTTGTGTCTGATTCTGTTTGACCATTTGGACTTATCTTAACGAAGATACTGGAGTGGTTTGCCATTCCTTCTCCAAATCATTTTACAGATGAGAAAAATGAGTTTCAGAGAGTTGCCTAGGGTCATACAACCAATGAATATCTAAGAATTTGAACTCAAGAAGGGGAGTCTTCCTGACTCCAGACACTGCTCTCTATTAACTGTGCCTCTTCTCTGTCCAGGCAATCATTTATTAATATGAATATTTCCCTCCCCTCCACTTCACTGTCCTGGTATCAATGTCTGCACCTGCATTGTTTGTCTCTCTGTGTTAAGCATTTCTTTGCCCCTAAAACTTATTTCTAAAATGAATATATACTAGAAAACCTAAGGCATTGAATTGTTATCTTTGAGGTTTAATTAGATTCTACTACCTGATAAGAGAAACAAGGGAGAATGAAAGCTGTGGATGCTCAGATATTTTTAGGTAGCACAGAATAAAGAGTTAAAAGGGGGAAGATATATATATATATATATATACATATATATATATATATATGTATATATATATATATGTATATATTGCTTTTACTTTTCAATTTTGTGGAGGGCTGAAAAGGAAATAAAGCTAAGTATTTTCTCCCTTGAAATATAGTGAAATGACCCCAAAATTGGTGAGTTGTGGAATTCACAAAAAAGGCCCAATGCATTTTCGATTAGACTGCATTGCTATTTTCATTCCAGCTCATTTCATAAAAAATGTGTCTAGAGATTTACCTTTTCTCCAGACTGGCATTGGAAGTTTTATATTGTTAAAAAATATATAATTGCCTTTAAACTGCCAAAAGGAAAGAGAAAATAATCTATTTGTCAATATCCTGTCATTGGGCAATGTTAAAAATCAATAACTTCTTACTGAAGTCTTTTGTTTCTTACATCATCATAATGTGAGGAATATGGTGTGTTTTTGGTCTCCACAGGATGGAGGCTGCCTAAGAAATACATTACAAAAGGGGGAATGGCCTCAGCACAAAACTAGGATGGTTCTTCTGATCCCATTCCAAAAATGACAGACCCAAGATTAGAAAACGCTAGTCCCCAACCTTTCATGGGTGATCTAGAGGTTTTGAACTAATGCATTTGGCATCTGAGTTTGTACAATTAGGGACTTGAATATTATTCTGCACACCCCTTGTGATGGTTGAGGTTCATCAACATAACATGCATCATATGATGAGGGTGATCACATTAGGAACATGTGATGGGATAGGTGGACCTCTTAGACTGTAATTTGAATTCTGAGAGTCTATGAAAATCTAAGTGGGAGGGGACAGGGTTTCTAAAACTATATAATAACAGAAAGTATTGTACCTTGATGTGCCTCATGCTGGGGTGTGTCTTACAAGATCCATGAATAAAGTGTTCAATTCTTCTCTCACATACATAGAAATCATAAGAAAGCATGTGAAGTAGTTAACAAATATGAACTTCACAACTCCACAGAGAAATTCATTTGAGATATCTTTTCATAGTTCTTCCTCCAAGCAATGAATGATTTTTATAACTTTGTTATATGTACTTTTCATTTTGGGTGTATTATTATTTCTATTTACATTTTTATAGTCACTGTATTTAGTATTTTATTGGTTTGCTAACTTTATTCTGTATCAGTTCAGGTAGACATTCCCATGCTTCTCAATATTCATCACGTATAGCATTTTGTACAGCAATGGTAAGATGTCATAAAAATAATGTACCATAATTTATTTAGCCATTTCTTAATCAATGGACATCTATTTAATTTTCTGTTCTTTGCTAACACAGAAAGTATTGCTATAAATATTTTGGTATATAATGAGGACTTTGTTCATATCAGCAGTTTTCTTGATGTATATAATCCCAGTAATACAGTGTCTGGTTCTAATGATAGGGAAATCTTAGACACATTATTTGCATAACTTCAAATTATTTTCTGAAATAGTTTATACCATTTCATAATTATTGTATTGGTGTATGTCATTCCATGATAGCCTCAACAATGAGCATTATCATTATTTTTTTTATCATCTTTTCCAATTGGTATGGTGTCAAGTTCAAGATTGCTTGGGTTTATATTTCTCTTAATATAAGTGATTTGGAGCACTCTTTCAGGGGTTGAAAATATTTTGAAATTTTTTTCTTTTTGAGAACTCTTTGCTATCTTTTGCCGATAAATTGGGAAATCAAAAACTATTATGTAACCAAAATCTTTAGGATATTGAGGCAATTTAGAAGTCTAGTCATTGTTACTCTTTCTCCTACTCATTTGTAAGTAGGAGATATATCTGATTATGACACATTGAAGATATTTTACAGAATTTTTTCAATATGTTTTTCAGGTATATTGAATATTTTTTATTTTATCCCTTTAAAAATATTTTTGTGAGATGACTCTCTTGTATGGGGAGTAGATATAAAGGGAAATTATGACATTTAAAACTCACAAATGATAAAAATTTATATTTTTATAAACAAACATCACTTTTCTCTTAAAGCATTTTAATAAATTTGAGCTAAAAATTATATGAGTTTATCTATTCTGGATCAACTGACCCTAGATTCAGTAGCAACTGACTGTTTATGTGTTTTTGAAATCATTTCTTCTTGTTTTTTCCTTCTAAAGGAATTAATATCATCAGTTCCTTTCATCTAATGTTGATAATGGCCAGCAAAGCTCAAACTCTGAGTATAGATATACAATCATGCTAATCTGTTCAAGGCTCTGTACTAGAAACTGTTGACAACTGTAAACTATATACTATATATTATTTAAGCATATACTAATACATGTTTGTATATATATATAAATATAAATATACAGATAAATAATGTCTATGCTTCCCACAGATCTCTATCATCTATAACTTAAAATCTCTGGGTATTATTTGGATCTTCTGTAAAATAAGGAATTGAATTACATTACCTCCATGATCCATGCCAAATTTAGTTCTGTGTCAAGATGATCTGAAAATTACTGAGTCATTTTAGATCTAGATTTTTATATTAGGGAATAATAGAATACAATATAAAGAGTCCTGGGCTAGAAGTTAGGGAATTTTGGTTAAGACCCTGGTCCCTATGTGACTTTGAGATTCCTAATCTCAAATGTGTGGACTGTTTTAGTTTTGAAAGAAATTTTTAAATTTTAAATTTTAAATTTAAATTTTTAAATGTTGAAATTCTGAAACTTCTAAAACATTATTTTTCCCTTCTATTAAATATCATTAGTCCATTTAAATATAATTTCCACTTAAAGTGTATTTCTTTACTAAGTTGTATTTCTTCATTTACAAAAGAAATGTATTTAAAAAAATAAAAACCCACTTAACTGATGTGACCAGATCTTTAAAAAATGCCTCTTAATAGAAACTCCTTGTTTTTAACTCTTGATAAAGCGAGAAGTTAATCTTGCCAAAGCTACTTAAAAGTTCTTTTAAATTTTTAAAATTATGGAATTTTTGGAATGAAGTTTGTGTTATTCTATTCAAAAAATAATTTCAAGGGAAATAATGTTGTATAATTTTGCAATAGAATTCATCTGTCTTGGTACTGTTGCTAGAAAATATGTCTGGCTAAAAGTTTCAGAGATTTGAGGGATAGTAAATGAATTCACTTTATTGACTATGGCTCAGAAGAATTTAAAAGGGAAGGGAAAGGGTACATATGCTGTGGTTAGCAGAAGCTAAGGGAGAGAGAGAGAAAAAATAGGGAATTAGCAGAATTAACAAGCAGCAGCAGCTCCATGAGGGAATATACATTAAAGAAGGGTATAGGTGTATGAGAGGTTCTGGGGGATCATACTACTCGAGAGAGATTGTGATTCAACTAAGGAGAAAGTGAGCTTTTAAAGGAGCCAGAAGATGAGGTGATTAGGAATACAATGATAGGGACAGTTAGTCATAGGGCAGAGATTAGGTAATAAGAGATATATAGATGAGGGAGTATAGCTCAAAAAGCAAAACTGAGTTAATTAAGGACAAGGAACTCAAAGACTTAATACTTTCAGACCTGGACAGAGGTCCAGTATTTTGCTGATGGGGTCTTGTCTTGCATCTGAAGGCAGGATTTTACTAGAATTCTTTCTGGGCTAGAGCAAGATATTTTGACCTCTGTTCCTTAGCTTGGACAATGGCATGGGGGTCAGTGTTAGTGTAAGGTGAGTTCAGAGGTTAACTATTTGATATGGTTTGTACAAGGGGAACAGATTAGTTATAGAACATATTATTCTGTCCAATATTACCTCTACTACAGTATGAGCTTCCTTGCGTATAAAATGAGAGGGTTGGAATAGATAATCTCTTTGATATTTTGCAACTCTGTATTTATGATTCAGTGATTGGTTTTAATTTTGCAATTTTCCCATTTTTTTCACTCTGTCTTAACCTGAATTCATGTGTTGATGTAGATATCAGCTCTACTAATTTTCAAGTTCTATGTGGAAATTCAACCCAATGTTATTTAAATAGCATTGCAATAAAGGGAAAAAACACTTCTGTTTGTTTTTTCTCCTGTAGGCCACTAACTTGGTACATTATTTAAAGAGAGGAAGAATCAGAATATAAAATTTTCCTCTCTCCAAAACCTAATTGGATTCATTCATTTGATTAATGCATAATATATAAATATATATATATACATACATGCATACATATTGTTCATCAAGAAAAGTGATGAATGCTAGAGAAAGATTAAATAAATTAGCCCCTCCCTTTAAGAACTTTATCTTCTACCTAAGTAATTAAAATATAATTAGGTAAACAATGAGCAGTCACTAGAAAACTAAAGAGCATGATTTTTTTTTTGCAAGGCAGTGAGGTTAAATGACTTGCTCAAGGTCATATAGCTGGGTAATTATTAAATGACTGAGGTTGGATTTGAATTCAGGTCCTCCTGATTCCAGCACTGGTGCTCTATCCATTGCATCATCTAGCTGCCTCCAAGAGCATTTATTTCTAGGGGAATAGGTATGAGACAGAATTTCAGACGAACATTTAAAGAAGATAGGAAAGTGGGGATGGAAAAAATAGACAAAGTGGGACAATCTTTGAAAAAATAAGTTAGGAGGTGAAAAGCAGCCAGAAATTTATAATCTCTAACCTAGGAAAGAATCACTTAAAGTTCAGAATTTAGTGGTTCGCTAGGAACCTCTGAAAGTGGGGATATTAAAAAGTACTCAAGTTCCAAGATAGATAACATGTTATATATTAACAAAGTTATATATTTCTTCTATACACTACACCAAATATGTAACAACAGTGAAAATATTAACTAGTATTTAAAAAGCATTCTTAAGCTTATGAAATGCTTTACAAATAATATCTCATTTTATCCTCACAACAACCTTGAGGATAGATACTCTTATTACCCACATTTAATAGATAAGGAAACTGAAGGAGAGGTTACTTGCCTTTCTTAAGGTGACACATATAAAATAAGTAACTGAGACTGGATTTGAATTCAGGGCTTCCTGACTTCAAGTGCTATAGCATTTTCTACTGCCATTTCCTTTTATGTCCTTTCATTTTATAGCAAATTAGTGTGATATGTCATGTGATCAGTATTACTTTTTTTTTAAAATTAAATCAGATATAAGAAGGTGAGCCATTTGACCTACAACTGTCTAAATTCTAATAGTCACTTAAGCAGTATTTTTGTTGTTATTTGTTACTAGCTACTTATTCCTATGTTAATTGAACTCCCTTAAC
This sequence comes from Macrotis lagotis, assembly GCF_037893015.1. Taxonomy (NCBI): domain Eukaryota; kingdom Metazoa; phylum Chordata; class Mammalia; order Peramelemorphia; family Peramelidae; genus Macrotis; species Macrotis lagotis. Next base: position 150,924,541 of record NC_133660.1, on the reverse strand, counting down.
TTCTCACAATACTATGAGGTTAGGCAAAGGATAAAGATTTGTGGCATTAGAATATGATGTTTTTATCACAGTGACAAGTCTTATTTTTTTTGTTTTTTTTGTTTTTTGTTTTTTTTTTTGCAAGGCAACAGGATTAAGTGGCTTGCCCAAGGCCACACAGCTAGGTAATTATTAAGTGTCTGAAGCCAGATTTAAACTCAAGTACTCCTGACTCCAGGGCCAGTGCTCTATCCACTACACCACCTAGCTGCCCCTTTGTTTTTTTTAAAGGAAAGAAATATCAGCATGACTAGTTTTATTAGAAGAGATCTGTGTTCTATTTTTAAATTGTCTTTAAAAAAGATTCATTTTTCAACTTCTGGGTTTGCTCATTTTTTAAATATGACTAAAGTTTAAAAAATTATGTTGCAAATTACTTCACGGACATGAACTGTTATGAAATGATTATTCATTGTGTATATTTATATCATCCCTGAACCTTTGATTACAACTCAAGGTGATCTGGCAACATTTAATTAATTCAGTTTTGTATTAGAATCCATGTTCTTTTTTTGTGTGTATGAAGAATTAGGACTAAGGGTAAAGAAAACTATGGGGTAGGAAGAAAAAAATAAGAGAAATTTTTAAAAAGTGAAAGTAGTGTTCATTTAGATTCTGTCTTTTCAGGTTTTGGTTTGTTTTGTTTTTCATCTGAATGGGGTTAGCATTGTCCATAACAGGTCTCCCTGGGTTGTCCTGACTCTATGAACTGCTGAGAGCAGCTGCATCCAATAGAGTTGATCAACTCAAAATGTTGTTGTAAATGTGCAAAGTGTTCTCTTGGTTCTGCTCCCTTCATTAAGCAAAAATTCATGTAATTCTTTCTAGGATTCTCTAGAGTCCCACCATTCATGTTTTTTGTTGTTGTTGTTGTTTGTTTGTTTTTAGGTTTTTGCAAGGCAATGGGGTTAAGTGGCTTGGCCAAGGCCCACAGCTAGGTAATTAGTAAATGTCTGAGTTCAAATCTGACCTCAGGTACTCCTGACTCCAGGACAGGTGCTCTATCCACTGAGCCACCTAGCTGCCCCCATTGATGTTTTTTTTTAAGAAAAATAGTATTTTATTAATTCATATACCATAACTTATTTAGCCATTTCTCAACTGAAAGGCCACCCTCAATTTCCAATTGGTTGCCACTACAAAGAGAGCTGCTGCAAATATTTTGGGACATGTAGAACTTTTTTTTAATGATATCTTCTGGATATATGCCTAATAGTATTTCTTGGTTAAAGGGTACGACCTTTTTAATTTAATGTAATCAAAATCATCCATTTTGTAATTTATAACATAGTTCTTTCCTGTTTGGTCATAAATTTCTCTCCTTTCTGTGGATCCAACAAAGCATTTCTTGATCTGTTAATTGATCCATGGTATTCCTTTTATATCTAAATCCTATATCTATTTTGACCTTATTTTGGTATAGAGTGTGAGGTGTGGGTCTATGCCTCAGTTTTGCCATACTGTTTCCCAATTGTGAGTTATTATCCCAGAAGCTTATGTCTTTAGGATTGTCAAGCAGTAGGTTGCTTTAGTCATTTACTACTATTTCTTTTGTGCTTATCCTAATCCACAGGTCCATAACTCTATTTCTTAACTAGTACCAGGCACTTTTGATGACTGCCACTTTATCATATAGTTTCAACTCTGCTACAGCTAGGGCCACATTCCTTTACATTTTTTTCATCAGTTCCCTTGATATTCTTAGAGCTTTAGTTGCTTCAGATGAATTTTGCTACTTTTTTTTCTAGCTATGTAAAATAGTTATTTTATAGTTTGATTGATATGGCACTGAATAAGTAAATTAATTCGGGTAGAACTGTTATTTTTAGTATATTGGTACTATTAATAAAAGTATAATCACAGTATGATTGATTGATCACTTGATTGATTTAAAAGCAGCATTGCCTCTTAGTCACTAAATACCCTCCCTTTTTCTGTCTCATTAGTAATATACTTCTCAAAAGTCAAGGATCACATCAAATTAAAACTTCTTATACTGGGGCTGGGGTCTGATCCTGATTTATCACTTGCCAAGACATTGCCTGTGCAGCCAAGTCATTGCTTATGCAGAGGTTTGTTTCCTCCTATATGGTGGAAACCTACATGGTACCTATATGGTGGTTTGTTCACAATCTAGTTCTGACTGTTGCCTGGTGTTCCCAGGGTTCATCCTTTGACTGGGGATGTCACCCTCCCTGCTGGCCTGTTATCTATGTGCTGGGACCTGGGCTGCACTGTGTCTTGGAGCCAGTGACCTTCTCCACTTTCCTGCCAAACTGGGCTTAATACCCTTTCTTTCCCTGAAAAGGGGACCTTTCCTGAAGATCCTCCATTATGTCAAAAGTAGAAAACTCGTTTCAATCTTTTTTTTTGTGAGATCTGTAGATCTTTAATATCTGTGTAGACTCTTCATTTAATGTTGTCTATGAAAAAGCTCCAGGAGTATATTAGCTTGACACCCGCCCCCCCCCCCAAAGTCCTTCTTAGAAGTTTTCAAATCCAGGTTTTCATGAAAATATTCTGATATCCAAGCTTGAAAAGTAAACTGGATTTTAAATAAATAATGCCAAATATAAACAGATGAGTTTTTTATATATGTTGGAATGACAATTGGTGAACCCAAGTTGTGAATTCTCTGGTGTGGAAGGCTCCAAATTTCTTTTCTGATAATGGATATATAAGTTCTGACCTGATTATTTATCAAGGAAAAACAATTTGTTAAGATGTCTTTTGCCAGAAGCTAATATCTCTCCAACAAACCTGAGCTGGAGGGAACCTCTCTTTGGGAGCAAACCTGGATTAGATTTATTAGACACACTGATACAATTACCAAAAGGCCCAATTTTTGTTGAGATAATGGAATATGATTTTTATTCTCTTTTTTTCCTACATTGCTTCTTTTTTTTTCCTTCTCAGGTTTCTCTTTCTGGGGCTTTTGTTTTTCTACTTAGTGTTCTCTCCGAACTTGGGAGTTACTGCAGAATCTTTATTGTGAGATTTGTTTTCTCCAGATTACAGGCAATATGTCTCATTTTAGTGGTCCATTGTGATTATCATCCTGAACCTGGAATCCAGGGCACTTTGAATGCTACTTCAGCTTATTTTTGAGTGCCCCTCAAACCATTACATAAATAAGAACCTGTTAGGCAAGGATAGTTCTAGGTTCCCTTCCACTTGGGAAAGTTTAAGAAAAAGAGACTTTTATCCTAATATCCAAAGGAATTTGGTCCAAATTGATGAATGGGGAAAATGACAAAGGGAAAATAAGGAAAATATTATCTGGGCTCCCTGGCATATTCTGTGGATCCTTGATTTCTTTGCCATTGTTATCCAGCCCCTCAATCTATTATGAATGAAAAATTTATGAACAACCTTAACCCTTCCCCCACCTCTTCTCTTACTTTTTTTCTTACATCAACCACATGCTCTATAAAGGTATATTCCTGATCTCAGTCATGTTTAGGTGTTTATCATGCCCTTGGCCCTTCCCCCTGACTTCTACCTGCATGGATAATGGTTTAAATTACTTTAAAAACTCTACTCACTCTCCATAGCTCTTCTCCCCATTCAACTCCAAAAATGTAGCTATCCTATCATTTTAAAAATTTTTTAATTAATTAATTAATTTTAATCCATTTGGACTTGCATATTTCCAAGTTAAAAAATTTCCTCCCCCCCTCCCTTTCCACCCTCCTCCCCTCAGCAGGGAATAATTAGGCTAGCATTTTACATACATATTTTGTTATATATATATTTACAAATTAGTAATTTTGTTACTAATTTTGGAGGAATTAGAATTAAGGGAAAAAGAGATACATAAGAGATAATTTTATAAAGTGTTCATCATATTTGGAATGGTTTTTTTTCTGTTTTGTTTTGTTTTGTTTTTCTTCCTCTGTTTGGGGATAATTTAGTCCATAACCAGTCAAATACAGATGTCCTAGCTCTTTGGACTGTCAAGAGGAGCTGCTTCCATCAATGTTTCACATGTCTTATCATTTCTTAATTTTGCTGTCTACTTAAGAAAACTCTCTTTTTCTGTCTTGCAGCCTTCTTGAAAAGCTAACTTATAACTTTTTTGCAGTAACCTTTTCATTAAAACTTTTGGTATTTCTTGCACTCCTGTGTTAGAGAGTCATGTGATTTCTTCACTTACAAATGAACCCTCCAGATGTCTTTGCAAGCCACATTCACCTAACATCCTAGGCACCCATTAGCAGTTACTCAACCACAGTCACATGGCTATGAAAGCTGCTAATAGTTTGTAGGTTATGTGTTGGTGAGACTGGATTAGAATTTAGGCCCTTTGACTCTAGAGTTGTTGTTCTTTTCATTAAATTCTTAAATGGAAGCAAGTTTTTAGGTTTTCTATATGTGTATTTAATATCTTTGGTTTTGAAAAAAATGGTAAATTTTTATGAGTTAAAAATTATATTCACTTAAAAATATTGGAGCAATTTCTGTATCTCATGTGACTTATGTATTAGAAAATCATAGAGTAATAGAAATCAAAATATGCTTTTCTTGCTACTGACATTTATTATTACTCTGATTTTGTTGGGAATAAATTACTGGGTTAGGTTAATGAAGGATGCATTTTGATCCCATCTGCCAAGGAGCAGTTTAAGAAGTATGATAGGGGCAATTCAGTTTATTAAGTGTCCAATATTGAATACAATATACAGACAGACTTTTTTTTTACACAAAGGATGTCTATTCTAAGACTTACAACTCCTGTTCTTATAGAGAGGCACATATAAATTAGACATCTGCTCTGCAAAAAAGAAAGAAAAGAGAAGAAATACTGTTTCTGTCTTTTTATAGAATATGAAGAGATAAGCATAAAAATAATATATACAACATATTATATAGATATTCTCCCAAATGTTTTAGTCAATCATTAAAATTATTTGTATGAATGTACCTGTATGTATGTGTGTAACATATATATATATATATATATATGTACATACATACACACACACATACATATTAGACTCCAAAAGGATCCTGAATGGTAGCACTTTGGCAAGCAAAATATACAAATATATAATACATGCATATAAATACATAGTTACATTTATATACATATTATATGCATATTGTAAACATGAATCATTATGTTTATTTCATCTACACTTTTTAAACCATTTTCCCAGTACTATTACCTGAACAAGGTAGCTTGAAGTAACTAAGGAAGATGACCTTGTTCTCATTCCCAGACTCATACCTTGCCTGAGTCTGACTAAAATAGACCTCTGATTATTTTGTAAGTACTTAATTTTCAAATTCAGAGACTCCCTAAGCTTTCTTTTAAATCTTTGGGTTATTATGCAAAGAACTTCTCTTGTAAAACCCAGGGATGTCCCTATCCCGTTATACTTATAGTCAGCCTTTGGAGAATTATACTCTATCCTCCCCTCCCACCCCCATTCTACTCTTTTATAATAACCCAACATCCAGCTCCTTCCTAGGGTTCCCTAGCAATTGCTGCTGCATAGAACCTCAGAAGTGATTTCCTTGCCCAGACTAAAGATCATAATTTTTCTATTTTGCCTGACTTCTCTAAAATTCAGGTGGATGGTAGGATTGTGCAGCATTTGTAACACTAGCTTCCCAGATATCCATATAGCTGTCCAAATCCTCTAAGTTCTCCCCTGCTATTGCTTTCACTGTACTTCCCCAGTATTCCCAATACTGTTGTTATGAAAAAATAATGCAAAAACAAAAACAGGGGATTTTACATCTTTCCCTACAATGTTTGGACCCTAAGAGCTGTTCATAATTCAGTTCCCTTTTTAACAACCAGCAAAGGAAAATCTCACGTATTGAAGTGCCACCAAATAGATAGTCATGCATTCCCATTTTTCCTGAAATCCAGGGAAGTAATTAAATGAAAAAAGGGGACTAATAAATCATTTTTGTCTATAAGTCCCAGCTGAGCTGCTTCTATAGCTGCCAATGACTTTAACATCACAGAAGCTTTATAGCCACTTCAAGAGCTTTCAATCCATACTGGGCAGGGCTTCAATCATAGGAGATCTCTAAGGATTTCAGATCAGTTCTAGTTTTTTGCTCCTATACTGTATTGGTGGCTGTGGAAAAAAAAATAAAGAGCTTAGAAAATGTGATCTTAGCTTGTGGTGCAAGGGAGGGAGGGAGGGGGGAAGAGTCACTGCTTATTATCAAACCTTTAAGGACCTGATGTTTAGAGCCATAAACCTCTGAAAATATTTGAAAAAAACTTAATAATGTGGAGCACAAGGGAAGGAACTAAAAATAAACCTGGAAAAGGATTATTTGAAGAGATTTCACTTGTAGGGCAATTTGCAAATGTAGCCACTTTGAGTACCCTCCTTGCTCCAGTTTACCACTGGGCTGTTGTTATTAGCGGATTGTATTTCTTTTTATCAATTAAACAGGTAAATTTCTATCTGGGGAACTCACATTAAAGTGGAAGAATTGTAGATGGCATTTCCCCAGCTGATTTATTCCTGTTCACAAGAACCAAAAGTATTAGGACAAGGCTGCCACCAAGTGGGCCAGCAGCAAAACAATGAAGGAAAAAGATAATCTGAATAAAGGATGAGGCTGTTGACTGTTTTCATAATGGCTCTAAACTGTTAACAATTTATAGCTAAAGAACAAAAGCCTAACAGATTAATAAGTTAGAAAGTCTCCATCAGTGGGAAGTTATCTGAGAGTCTGTATTTCCATGTATAACTAAGGTATCAGATTGGCAGACTACAAATTTAGTACCTTTTTTGTGAAGATTTTGAAGATTCAGGTTCATCTGGCAAGGCAGAATTTGAAACCATTGTTTTGATGCTTGTAATTCAAGTTTTGTCCTTTGGGAAAATTGATTTTGTTTAGAAAACTCGGAGAGAGTTGGACAGGAAGAGTTTCCATTCCAAGGAATTCAGTGAATCTTATTTGAGACAAAGTGGGAAAGGACTAGCTAAGAGTTAATTGTGCAGTTCTAAATGAATTGGAGTGTTTGATCCTTACCTTACTTTTTTACCAGCGGTTTTTCATGTCTTTTCTTACCTAGGTTAGTATCAATATGATTAGTACATAAAACTGAGTGAAAAAAAAGTGCACCTTCTTTTTAAAATTTAAGTCTTTAATGTAATTGAACTCCATCTATATATGGTACTAGTAATATTGATATCAATCAATGATGTGAATCCTATAGATCTAGATTTGGAAAGAACTACAGAATTCTTCTCTCCTTTTACCAATGATGAAATTGAGATAGCAAAAAATTTAAGAGATTTGCTTAAGTAAACACAGGTAATAATAATCTCTAATTCCCTTTAAAGGTCACTGGATATACTGACATCCTGGAGAAGAAAAATCACATTGCTTTATGGAGGTGTTAGAATAATTGATAAGGCACAAACATGCTGGGTTTGGGAGGAGCCATCACTCCTGGCAAGTCCTCTTGGATTTAACTCCTTGGTGGTAGACCTGATAACAGCCTTATTCTAAGATAAGGGACATGAACTTGACTAATATAGACAGAAAGTAATTTTTCAGATCCTACCTGAAGGATCCATTTTGGGGACTGATTCTCTAACTGGGTTCCCTATCATACCTGCATAATCAGTGAACTTAGAGAAATATTATTAAAAAGTGTGTTTTTGTTAATCTAATCCTCTTTTACTCTTTCTTGAGGTCAAGTGATAGAGTTTAACATTTGTCCCTGATTAGGGTAAATTCTGATGGTTAACACATATTGAATTTAATTATTATTTTTTAAGGCCAAACTCACAGAGATCTTCAGTATGTAACAAAACCATAATTCCAACCTACATCTATATTGTCTTCTTTACTGTACTTTCCCTTCCTGTGTTTTTTGTTTGTTTGTTTGAAGGGCTAGCTTTAGTCTTTAGTTTTTTCCATCTCAAAATATTGAGCCTGGCCTATATTTATATTCAAAACAGCTCAAGAGGAACTTATCTCTTAATTAAACTGCAATAAGATGATTATCCAAAGGCTGAATACTTTTGCTAGTTCAATGGTTTTATATACATAGTATAACAGTGTATGTATGCATGTATGTATATATATGTATCTATGTATGTATATATATGTGTGTGATGTAGTATATATATAATGGTCAGTTATCTTTGGTAAGGAAAAGTATGTTTGCTCTATCAGTGTATCTGGAACAAAAGTAACACTAAACATTGCTAAGTTTACTGCATGATCCAAAGAAATCCGCCAAATGATAATTTATGCAAGAATATAATTGTTAAAACTAACTTATCAGATCAGAAATACAAAATGGAGGAAAACAGTTACACTGGAATTCAGGAATGGGGGGATTTTCTAAACTAAGAGGAAAATGTTATTTTTCTTTTACAGTGCCTGACAATCACTTCTGCCACCTAAATCAAATGAATTAAAACTGCCAAGAAACTGAGACTGGCATACAAAAAAAAAGATAGATGTTTATTTTGTTTTTCTGAAATTTCAGACAAATGGACTAAAATACCTGGTTGTTGTTTGTTTTGGGTCATTGATTTCATCCAAATGGGGAACTCTTGTTCTGTATATGCATTTTACTGCTGCAGATCAGCAACTCATCAGATAATTTATTGTTGTTGAAAGTTGCCTAATATAAAATTATCCCAATCCTCTTTTTTAGATTCAATCTCTAATTAAATAATACCTAGAATTTCCCTCTTGCAACATGAAGGAAAAAATGCAAATCCTAAAGATCATATATTTCATAAGAAAGGACCCTAGAAAGCATCTATTCCAAATCTTTTATTTTACAGAAGAGGAAATTGAGACACCAGAAAAGTTAAAGTATACATAAGAAGTAATTAGCAATGACATATTTCCAATCTAGGTCTTTTAACTTCAACTCCGCATCTTTCAACCATTTCACATTGTCCTTAAAATATTGTCTATGTATTTGCTTTGCTGAAGGTTTGTCTCTAATCTTTTGACTTCTACTAGTCCCAAAGTACCCAGATTGCTATTTTTCCAATTTCTTTTCTTTTTATTCTTATGTGAATACTAAATACACAAAATTGCCTTAGAATAATGAGGGGAACAGCTCTAAAAGGTACCTCTGAGTGTCCATTCACTAGATTATTTATTCTGACAATATTATATGTATTTACATATTTTCAAATGTATTCTTTCACCCTCCTCTAACCACCAGGTCAATCACTTGTTAATAAAGGTTAAAAAATAAAAAGGAAAAAACTAACCACATATTAGTCATAGCCATATTCTATATATATTTCCCCACCTTTGCAATGAGATAAATTTCTTTAATTCTTTATCAGGGCCAAACTTAACTATTAAAATCACTCATCGTTTACATGGGTTTTGTTTTGTTTTTGTTCTTTTATTGATATTATTGTACTTGTATTTATAATTTTCCCAGTGCTTTTACTTCTATGTGGTTACATAGTAAAAAATATTTGGTTTCTCGTATTGTCTACCTAATTAGAAAGTGCTTAAAATCATACCATATTTAATAGTAGATAAGTATACTCTCTAATGGTACTGCAGTAATTACTACTCAAGCCAAAACCAGGAACACAATTCCGCTGCAGGGTAAGTTACTGATAACAAAGGCATTCACTCCAGTCTCCAGTCATACCAGTGGATTAGGAAACAAAAAAGAAAGCAAATTCTTCAGTGGCATCTACCATATGCTGCATTCCTGAAAAGAAAGGAATTTGATACTCTTGTGTGAAATTGCCCATTCTTCAAATCAAATGAATAACCAATTGGGGTTTGAGTTATTCAAGTCAAGCAGAAGACCTGCTCCCCAAATCCTAATAGCAAAGTAAATAAACTCTAACCAGATCTTCAGGAACCAAGAAATTAGAGAACTCAGATTGAGGAGAGGGAGGAGAAAATTACTAGGTATAATTTTAGTAGTAAAATGAATATTATTTTTATAGCTTAAGTGCACAATGAAAATTAATAAACACTATTGTCCTTTTCTAAAAAAGGTTAAAACATTTAAAATAGCACAGTAAGATAACTATTTTAGTAAGTAAAGTGATTTGATTAACCAATTCACACATAAATTATTTCATTTTCAAGTCAAAAATCATCATAATTCCCAGCTTTGCTGCATGCAGATAGAGGGTACTACACACAGATATTCAATAAATATTCCTGAAGCAGAAAGTGGCACATAGATATTCACTTATCTAGTAGATGAATAAGTCTTTTACTTGGATCCAAATTGATTTATATTCTATGAAAAAGTAATGAAATAGTTCTCCAGTTTGATGAACTTGCTTCTCTCTCTTGATCTCTAACACTGCTTAACACTTTTAACATACACTTCTGACACCTGTAGCAAATAGATTCCATGCAGAAATTTCCTATTTTTAAATAATTACTCTTTCTAACTAGGTACTAAACACAGTTGTTAGGAGCCAATGAAGGAGAATAAGTGCTATTGGCATCCTCTAAATTTCTGTGCCTGGCAGCAAAGCCATGATCACCTTGCCTTGGGTTCCAATCAATCAACAAGTACTTAGCAAGCTCCTATCATATCTCAGGTAGTATGCTAGATATGTGATAGTAACATAAAAATGAAATTTTCTTCATAACTTTAATAGTCTCTGCTCCCATGGTACTTATTTTATGAGAGAGAGAGAACATGTACAAAAATAAGTAAATATATTTTGTATATATACAAAATTTACTGTAAGGAAATTTTGAAGTATATATTTACCATCGAGGGGAGTAGGATAGACTTCAGGCATGTACTCTCTTTTGAGCAGAGTGTTAAGAAAATAAAGAATTCCAGATAAGGTGGCAGTTCTTTTCAAGAATGATGGATAGAAGTGTCAAGTTTTAGAGATCATAGATAAATTGTGAGGAATCACTATATAATTGAATTCATAGATACTAAGATAAACAAATTCTGATTTTTATTTGGGTACTTTTAGTACAAAGGAATAGTTTTAGAAAATTGTTCTTTCAGATGAATAAAGCCCTTTCCTCAAGGAGTTTCAGTCTATTAAATTAATAGTCCACAATCCTTTAAAAAAAAAGATTTTGTACTGATTGTAGGGATGAAAAAGGGAAAGAAATGGAAATCACAATCCCTTTCCTTAGGACGATGTTGGAGATATAGGATGAAAGAAATTAAGGTGACAAGTGTGTGTGGGGGTAACAAAGCTAACCTGTAAGACAATCCCAAAAAGATTCACGTGGGATGGGAGAGAAAATTAAGGTCCCAATAGCACAGTTAATCTTGGCATCACAAATACTCTTATGGGGTCAAATTAAATTTATTTTTCTCCTTATGAGTAGATTAAATCAGAGATTTTCAGTCATTTTTAGCTTTTGTGGAGTATAGGAAAGCAAATTACATTCCCTTTTGAAAAGCAACCTAGCACATAATACATAATTGGCAGCATGTAAAAAGTTTAGAAAATAAGAATAGAATTCTTTAGTAATGTAGTATCATAATAAAGGAAGAAAATTGTTTCCTAAGAAGTTATCTGTGGTGTAAGACAGACCAACAAAGAGGTAAGATTGGATAAGAGAAAATAGGGATGTGAGAGTCCCTCTGTTCTGTTGGAATTTATCTGGAGTACTGTGATCAGTGCATTTTGGGAAGGACATGGATTAGTTGGAGAGTGCTCAGAGAGGGCCATGGGTCCACATCACATGAGAATCAGCTGAAGGCACTGGATATGTTTCACCTAGAGAAAAGAACGGTCAGGGGAGCACTTCATAGATTGTTTCAAGTATTTGAAGAGCTGTCCTGTGGAGGAGAGATACACTTGTACTATTTGGCATAACAGAACCAACAGCATTAAGTGGAAACTCCAATTTGGCAAAGTTAGACTTGTTAGAAGGAGATACTTTGTAGCAGATAAAAAGATTCAGAAACAGAGTTGGAACTGTCCCCCATTTACTTCAATGTATACCCTTTAGAGATCTTCAAAAAGAATCTGGACTATTCTGTGTTATTAAGTAGGTCAGAGATGCCAAACTCAGATAGAAACGGATCCCTGAAGGCTAAATATTGGCTTAGAGAACCACAAATTATCATTGCCTATGTTGCATTAATTTTTAAAAAAACATTTTTCAAACATTTCCCAATTTCAAATATATATGTATATACATACATATATATGTATGTATATACATATATATATATATATATATATATATATATATATATATATATAATATTTTTGTTTAAGGCAATGGGGTTAAATGACTTGCCCAGGTTCACACAGCTAGGCAATTATTAAGTGTCTAAGGGCAGATTTGAACTTATGTCCTCCTGACTCTAGGGCCAGTGCTCTATCCACAGCGCTACCTAAATGACAGCTCCCAATTATATATTTTTTTTAGTTTAGAAAGAAATTTATTTATTTTTTAAATTTATTTTTTTATTCTCATTTTGTACAAATATTTTTTACATTAATAAAATATACTTGTTTACAAGTAAACAAAATACCCCTCCCCCCATGAAAATAGATAGACTTGCTTGGGTGCAAAAGTAAAGGGGAGAGAAAAAAATTAAAATTAAAAAAATATAGTAATAATTGTAGGCATGGTCAGGTGGCTCAATGGACAAAGCACCAGCCCTGGAGCCACGAGCACCCGAGTCCATATCCAGCCTTGTAAAGCCAATAATCACCCAGCCATGTGATATGCAAGCCACCCGATCCTCACTGCCCTGCAAAAACCAAAAAGAAGAAAAAAAAAAGACCCAAAATGAAATAAAATAATAATAATAGTAGGGGTGGCTGGGTGGCAGACAGAGCATTGGCCCTTGAGCCAGGAGCACCTGGGTCCGAATCCGGCACCAGACACCAAAAGATCACTCTGCTATGTGGCCCCAGGCAGGCCACCAAGACCCACTTGCCCTGCCCCCTCCCCCAAATAATAATAACAAAAAATGTGCTTTGGTCTTTGTTCCAACACCATTAACTCTTTCATGGGTGGATCACATTCTTTATGATAAGTCCATCACAAAAGTTTCTTCCATATTTTTCCAACATTGCCATTGCTGATCGCAACTCCCTCCTTTCTTATTTCTCCATTACCATGTACTATATTTCCTCTCTCCTTTCACTGACTCTGCTGTAGGGTCACTGAATGGCACAGCAGACATATCCTTGGTGCTGAGGCCAAGAGGCCCTGAGCCCCCATACCACCCCTTAGGCCCAGAATCACCTGGCTCTATGGTCCCGGACAGGCCATCCAATCTCAGCCCCTTACAAGAAGTAAAAAAGAAAATGTGTTACATCTGACCACTCTCCCCCCATGGTCCATCCTCTCCTCCTTTATTCACATCCCCACCCCTTGCCCCTGCTCCCCCCTCCTTCTTACTCAAGATGTCTATACCCCATTGAGTATATTTGCTGTTTCCTCTCCTAGCCATCTCTGATGAGAGCAAAGGTTCCCTCATTCCCCCTTGCATCCCCCCTTCCATATCATTGCAATAGCTCATTGTAATAAAAAAAAATCTTATTATGTGAAATATCTTGGACTATTCCCCCCTCTGTTTTTTCTTTCTCCCATTCCATTTCCCTTTTTTTCCTATTGACTACATTTTTACACCATATTTTATCTTCAAATTCATCTTTCTCCTGTGCTTCAACTATAAAAGCTCCCTCTTCCTGCTCTATTAACTGAGATGGTTCATATGAATATTATCAGTATCATTTTTCTATACATGCAGTTCATCCTCATTAAGTCCCTCATATTTCCCCCCTCTCCTCCAATCTCCATGCTTCACCTGAATCCTGTATCTGAAGATCAAACCTTCTGTTCAGCTCTGGCCATTCCAAAAGGAACCTTTGAAATTCCCCTGGTTCATTGAAAGTCCATCTTTTTCCCTGGAAGAGGACATTCAGTCTTGCTGGGTAGTTCATTCTTGGCTGCATTCTAAGTTCTTTTGCCTTCCAGTATATTGTATTCCAAGACCTACGGGCTTCCAATGTAGTTGCTGCTAAGTCCTGTGTGATCCTGACTGAAGCTCCAAGATATTTGAACTATGTCCTTCTGGCTGCTTGTAATATTTTCTCTTTGACTTGGGAGTTCTGGAACTTGGCTATAATATTCCTGGGGCTTGGGTTTTTGGGATCTCTTTCTCGTCGAGATCGGTGGATTCTCTCCATTTCTGTTTTGCCCTTTGCTTCTAAAATATCAGGGAAATTTTCCTGTAGTAATTCTTTGAAAATGATGTCAAGGCTCTTTTCCTGATCATGACTTTCAGGTATTCCAATAATTTTCAAATTATCTTTCCTAAGTCTGTTTTCCATATCAGTTGTTTTTTTCAATGAGATATTTCACATTTTCTTCTAATTTTTCATTTTTTTGGTTTTGAAGTATTGATTCCTGATTTCTGGTAAATTCATCAATCTCCCTGAATTCTATTCTTTGTCTGAAGGATTTGTTCTCCTCAGAGAGTTTTCTTATCTCTTTTTCCATCTGGCCAATTTTGCTTTTTAAAGCATTCTTCTCCTCAATAACTTTTTTGAACTGTTTTATCCATTTGACCTACGCTGTTTTTTAGCATGCTATTTTCTTCAGCATTTTTTTGGATTTCCTTGACTAAGCTGCTGACTTCATTTTCATGTTTTTCCTGCATCTCTCTCCTTTCTTTTCCCAGTTTTTCTTCCAACTCCCTCATTTGGTTTTCAAAGACTTTTTTGAGCGCTGTCATAGCCTGAGCCCAATTTCTGTTTTTCTTGGAGTCTTTAGATGCAGGAGCTTGTGTTTCCTCATCTTCAGACTAAATATTTTCATCCTTCTTGGGCTCATTTGCAAAATATTTCTCAATGGTCTTCCTCTTGTTTCTTTGCTTGTTCATTTTCCCAGCCTAAGCATGTTTTTTGGGGGTGCTTCCTGAGCTTTTGGGACACTCCCACAAAGGTCTCAGTGTGTGAGGTTCTGTCCTCCCTCCTGGTCTGTGAATGACCATAAGTGCCCCCCTCTGCCATGGGGACGAGGTGGGGGGGGGGGCCCTGTTGTTCTATGGAGGGGCCTAGACTGGGATCAGGATCTGAATGTGGTCAGAGCCCCAGAGTCCTGTTCCAGGGGCAGAGGACAGAGCTTGGCAGTCTTTCTCTCTTCACTCCCCTCCCTCAGCTCAATGGGATCATGCCCTCGGGGCTCATGCTTACCAGCTCCTCCTGCTTCTGTTTCCTGGTCTAGGCTGCCCAAAGGCCAAGCTGCTTACTGTGTGCCCTGGGGGCTGGGCTCCATGTGCTCGCTCTGGCAGAGGTCCCCCTCTGTTCCCCCACTTTGTGCCCGGTGCTCCCCAGGGTGCAGCTCAGGAGACTCCCCTGCTGCTGTGAGCTGAGCCTCCCAGCGCCCTGGGGCTGCTTCCGGGAGGCTGAAGTTCTTTTGCTCTGGCAGGCCACCCCTTTGTCGGGCTGCCCCTCTGACCCCGGGGAGCAGAGCCTTTCTGCTCTTTTCCAGATTACCTTGAGTAGGAGAACTGCCTCATTGGGTCCCTTTGTGGGTTCTGTCTCTCGAAAGTTTAGTTAGAGTCCTTAGTTTATGAGTTTTTATCAGAGAGCTCCTAAGACTCAATCCCTTCATGTCACCATCTTGGCTCCATCCTAGGTCCCAATTATATTTTAATCTGATTTCAGAACACACTGGAATTTTGTAGAATATTTATGGATGAGAGGTGGTGAGTGTGATATCTCTGTTTAGATTGTCAACTACACTAGAATTGACCTTTAATCTATGAATGGCCAGAGCCAAACAGAGCACTCTAGAGAGAGAGGGAATCAAGGGATAATAAAGAAGTTTAACTAATTTCACAGTCAGGAAAATGCTTACAAGCAGAAGTCCTCCTGAGGAGCCAGGCTTAACTTGCTAAAGCAAGTCAATGCCTTATCTACAACACACACACACACACACACACACACACACACACACACACATGCACTAATACCCAAAACACAACTGAATTGTACCATGACATAATCATTCTTAAGTCTTGAGTAGTTTCTGTGGGAGGTCCTTGTGTGAACAATGCAGGCATTCCTGAGACTGCTGGGAACAGCTGATTGTCTCACAGTGTGGTACAGAAGCAGAGCTAGTGTGGTAGCTACAGGAATACAGGACCTAGTTTGGTTTACTTAATAGTTACAAAAAACAGGGATGGGGAGTATGTTAAGATGGTGTGGTGGATGCCTATTATGTTCCCGTAAATAGGAATAGTTCCACCATTGATTAATATGAAGATCATATGTCCCTCAGTGAGTACCTGGTACTGGTCAGAGCAATAAACTTTGCCAGAGAGTGAAATAATCCAGATTGTAAAGGATTGCTGTTATTGTCAAGCCTAGGGCACAGCTTGTTTTCTGGGCCTCAGCTCTTGGTAACAGGGTGCCTCCAAAAGAGTTTGAGAATGATGCTATCCTAAATTGCAACTTCCAGTCTAGATAATTTTGCAAAATTGTAATACCCTATTGGTAAACTGTAGATACTTTTGTCCAATTCATTATCCCTTTAATATCAAAGGCAGAAGATTGAATTGCAAAGAAATTTAATTCAACTTTAATAATAATACATATGAAAAACTTGAGACGCACAAAGGAAAACTGTTTGATTTGTACATGACCAAACAGATTGTAAGCAACAGAAACAGAATTTTAATGATGGTGTTCTGACTGAAAATTCAGCACTCTTTCTACTATAACATAGCTGCTTCCTGTGTTCTCTTCAGTTCTGGAGGTCTTTGAGGTCCTAATAAGAAAGGTAGTTGCTAGTAAATAGTTCCAAGAAAGTGGGACTATAATCTCAAAAATTTCTGGTGATGCTACTCCTAATCCATTACCCCACTATATTTTGCTCCATATATTTGTTTTATATATATATACACACACATATATATATATATATATATATATATATATATATATATATATATATGGAAAATGAAAGCCATTTAGGGCATGGATATTATGGGAATCCATTGATAAGCATTTACTATTTTGTGTAAAGCTAAAGGAGATACAAGAGAAATAGAATATCTCACAGCTTTCTTTAAAATGTGTTTTATCTAACTGATGAATAGATCTCTGAATAACCCTACCACAGAGTTGCTGTCTTTTAATAGAATAATACTAGGTAAGAAAATGTACATTCATGTGGTTTCTTATGTTATAAGGACTTACTGGTTTGTTCCAAATGGATTTTTCTAGTACAATTTCATATATTCTAGATGCAAAGATTATAAAAGGAGGTATAACTTCAGAAAATAAGAATGAAAGAAAACAAATAGGAAACTGAATAGAAAGGGAACTACTGAAAAGTGAAGTTCTGAGTTCTGAGTGGACAATAAAATTGAGCCTGTCTGATAACCTAGAACATGATTAAGTGATGGTACCAAAGTGATAACTGATGTGTTTCCATTCCAAGATCTATATAGGACAAAGACTCTGGAGAAATCTATATAGAAAAAACTGACAGTCCAGAGTAAGTGTTGTTTTAAATTCACCTGCAAGGAAATAGAAATGATGCCCAAACCAGACACCACTATTTTGTTGAGAGGAGATGAGAAATAATGGACAGTTTTCTCACTCAATCTACCCACAAACCCTTTTATAATTATAAAGCTCAGTGTCCATTTTGCCACTTTCATTTTGATTTTTAAAATCTAGTTACAAAAATATACAGGTTGTCATCTTTCTTTATGTCAGCCTCCTTTAGTGAAGGTAGGTATGTTAAATGACTCATTGGCAAATAAGTTGGACCTAGCACACATAACACATCTTTTCTTGAATTAGTAACCCTCTTTCTCAAATTGAGTCTCCAGAGTGACAGAATTACTGAGAGTTCAGTGATTAAAATAACATCCCCTAGAGAGACCCTGAACTCATTTCTGTTAAACAGCTAGTTAGAGCCAGCTGGAAAGGCTCCACATATAATCATTTCTATCACCCTTAGTTTTTGGCTTGAAGGAGAGAAAAATGAAGACTTGGCATATTGTTTTGGAAAGATTAACAAATCATGCTGTCATTTTTGGGAGACATTTTTATTTTGAGAAAAAATAAACAATTTTGTATAGTACACAAAAGATTCATTATACCAAAGTTATAATCATCACAGAATAAAACAGTATTAAGTCACTTATTTCATGTGAAAATAGGAGTGAGATATTTAGTGCATAGTTCAATCAGAAATTTTAAATTCCTTTAAAAATCAAGTGTACTTATGTAAAATATTATAAGTATAAAGTGTTCGACTAGTTCTATTGTCAAAGAACATTAAAAATATTGTTCCAGGTGGCTTCTCTATTTAGTTTGTAGAGGAATGAAAGTATTATTTCAATATTTATTATAAAAATAAAAAACAAGATTGACCTCCCTTTCATCAATTTTTCAATAATCAAGATGTGCAAACTAACTCTAACCTGACAAAATCATTGTGATACTTAAGTACATTGAAATAATATAAATAAAAAAAATAATAAGCAGAAAGGTATATGTTCTGGAAGAAATGAAACATCATCTATTCTAATGTTAATGTAAATGAATTTTTTGATTATTTACTATTTTGGTTACCCAAATCTTTGGTAAATGATAATTGAAAGTGGGAGTTGTGCTACAATTAAGTTTTGGTCTGTCCAGTCTGATCTCATGGTTAAACTGAAGAATAAATGGGTACGGGCTATTTTATCAAGGAATTGCATTTCATTTAAGGCAGAAATATAGAGACCACATGCTGCTATTCAGCAAGAAATTGTTAATTATGTATCTTAAAAATAAGCCATAATGACAGTTAAAAGAAAGTGTCTACTGTCTCAATAAAAATTAAGCCAATTGGTGAAATCATGTATTTAATTATCTCTTTTCCATTCTTTGTTAAGTTCATGGCTCTAATTAGAACGAATGAGAGAGAAACAAACTACTGATAGCAAATTATAAGACAGATTTTAAGAGTAAAGTAAAAAAGCAATCGCTCCTAAACACTTAGTCCAATTTAAGTACTTAAAGTTGGGAAATGAAGGGAAAATTCAGTATAATTTCTTCATATATTTTATTTTTATTCACATCCATTCTTTCCTTTATTTATCTTCTTTTATTTTATTTTTTTAAATTTATTTGTATTGAAGATATTATTTGAGTTTTACAATTTTCCCCCCAATCTTGCTTCCCTCTCCCCCACCACTCCATGGAAAGCACTCTGTCAGTCTTTACTTTGTTTCCATGTTGTACCTTGATCCAAATTGGGTGTGATGAGAGAAATCATATCCTTAAAGAAGAGAAGAGAAGTCTAAGAGGTAACAAGATCAGACAATAAGATATCTGGTTTTTTTTTCTAAATTAAAGGGAATAGTCCTTGCACTTTGTTCAAACTCCACAGCATCTTATCTGGATACAGATGGCACTCTCCTTTGCAGTCAGCCCAAACTTGTTCCTGATTGTTGCACTGATGAAATGAGCAAGTCCTTCAAGGTTGAACATCACTCCCAAGTTGCTGTTAGGGTGTACAGTGTTTTTCTGGTTCTGCTCATCTCACTCAGCATCAGTTCATGCAAATCCCTCCAGGCTTCCCTGAAATCCTGTCCCTCCTGGTTTCTTTTTTTTTTTAATTTATTTTTATTAAAGATATTATTTGAGTTTTACAATTTTGCCTGCAATCTTGCTACCCCCCCCACAGAAAGCACTCTGTCAGTCTTTACTTTGTTTCCATGTTGTACCTTGATCCAAATTGGGTGATGAGAGAGAAATTAAGAAGAGAAGAGAAGTCTCAGAGGTAACAAGATCAGACAATAAGATATCTGTTTTTTTTTCTAAATTAAAGGGAATAGTCCTTGCACTTTGTTCAAACTCCACAGCTCCTTATGTGTATACAGATGGCATTCTCCTTTGCAGACTGCCCAAGATTGTTCCCAATGGTTGCACTGAGGGAATGAGCAAGTCCTTCAAGGTTGAACATCACTCTCATGTTGCTGTTAGGATATACAGTATTTTTCTGGTTCTGGTCATCTCACTCAGCATCAGTTCATGCAAATCCCTCCAGACTTCCCTGAAATCCCGTCCCTCCTGGTTTCTAATACAACAATAGTGTTCTATGACATACATATACCACAGTTTTCTAAGCCATTCCCCAATTGAAGGACATTTACTTGATTTCCAATTGTTTGCCACCACAAATAGGGCTGCTATAAATATTTTTGTACAAGTAATATTTTTACCCTTTTTCATCATCTCTTCAGGGTATAGAACCATTAGTGGTATTGCTGGGTCAAAGGGTATGCACATTTTTGTTGCCTTTTGGGCATAGCTCCAAATACCTCTCCAGAAGGGTTGGATGAGTTCCCAGCACCACCAACAGTGTAATGGTGTCCCAGATTTCTCATAACACTTCCAACAATGATGATTATCCTTCCTGGTTATATTGGCCAATCTGAGAGGTGTGAGGTGGTACCTCAGAGAAGCTTTAATTTGCATTTCTCTAACAATTAATGATTTAGAGCATTTTTTTATATGGCTATGGATTGCTTTGATCTCCTCATCTGTAAATTGCCTTTGCATATCGTTTGACCATTTGTCAATTGGGGAATGGTTTTTTGTTTTAAAAATATGACTCAGTTCTCTGTATATTTTAGAAATGAGTCCTTTGTCAGAATCATTAGTTGTAAAGATTGCTTCCCAATTTACAATATTTCTTTTGATCTTGGTTACATTGGTTTTATCTGTGCAAAAGCTTTTTAATTTAATGTAATCGAAATCATCTAATTGATTTTTGGTGATGTTCTCCAACTCTTCCTTAGTCATAAACTGCTCCCCTTTCCATAGGTCTGACAGGTAGACTAGTCCTTTATCTTCTAATTTGCTTATAGTATTGTTTTTTTATGTTTATGTCCTGTAACCATTTGGATCTTATCTTGGTAAAAGGTGTGAGGTGTTGGTCTAATCTAAGTTTCTTCCTTACTAACTTCCAACTATCCCAGCAATTTTTATCAAAGAGGGAGTTTTTATCACAATGGCCAGACTCTTTGGGTCTATCAAACAGCAGATTACTATAATCATCTCCTGCTTTTACACCTAGTCTATTACACTGACACAACAATCTATTTCATAGCCAATACAAAACAGTTTCGATGACATGCTTTATAATATAATTTTAATTCAGGTAGGGCTAAGCCACCTTCTTTTGAACTTTTTTTCATTAAGCTCCTGGAAATTCTGACTTTTTATTTCTCCATATGAATTTACTTACAATTTTTTCTAAGTCATTAAAGTAATTTTTGGAATTTTGATTGGTAGGGCACTAAACAGATAGTTTAGTTTTGGTAGAATTGTCATTTTTTTTATATTAGCTCTACCTATCCATGAGCAACCGATATTTGCCCAGTTATTTAAATCTGATTTAATTTGTGTGAGAAGTGTTTTATAATTGTTTTCAAAGAGATTCTGAGTCTGTGTTGGCAAATAGACTCCCAAATATTTTATATTGTCTAAGGTTACTTTGAATGGGATTTCTCTTTCTAGCTCTTCCTGCTGTTTCTTGCTAGACATATATAGAAAATTTTAGGATTTTATGAGGGTTAATTTTATAACCTGCAACTTTGCTACAATTGCTAATTGCTTCCAGTAGCTTTTTGGGTGATTTCTTGGGATTCTCTAGGTAGACCATCATGTCATCTGCAAAGAGTGAGAGTTTTGCCTCTTCTTTCCCAGTTCTAATTCCTTCAATTTCTTTTTCTTCTCTAATTGCTGATGCTAACATTTCTAATACAATATTGAATAGTAGTGGTGAGAATGGACACTATTGTTTCACCCCTGATCTTACTGGGAATGCCTCCAGCCTCTCCCCATTGAATATAGTGCTTGTTGACGGTATCAAATAGATACTGCTAATTATTTTAAGGAACAGTCCATTTATTCCTACACTCTCTAGTGTTTTTTAATAGGAATGGATGCTGTATTTTGTCAAAAGCTTTTTCAGTATCTATTGATATGATCATATGATTTCTGATATGTTTGTTGTTGATATAATTGAGTATACTAACAGCTTTCCTAATATTGAACCAACCTTGCATTCCTGGAATAAATTCTACTTGATCAGAATGTATTATCCTAGTGATGACTTGTTGTAATCCTTTTGCTATTTTTTTATTTAGGATTTTTGCATCTATATTCATCAGGGAAATAGGTCTATAATTTTCTTTCTCTGTTTTAACTCTTCCTGGTTTAGGTTACAGTACCATAGTGGTTTCATAGAAAGAGTTAGGCAGAGTTCCATCTTTCCCTATTTTTCCCAAGAGTTTATATAGGATTGGAACCAATTATTTGGAACCAATTAAATGTTTGGTAGAATTCACTTGTGAATCCATCAGGCCCTAGAGATTTTTTTTTTCTGGGAGTTCAATAATGGCTTGTTGAAATTCTTTTTCTGAGATAGGGTTGTTTAGGTATTTAATCTCTTCTTCATTTAACCTGGGCAACTTATATTTTTGTAAATATTAATCCATTTCACTTAGATTATCAAGTTTATTGGCATATAGTTGGGCAAAATAATTTTGAATTATTACTTTAATTTCCTCCTCCGTGGTGGTGAGTTCAACTTTTTTATTTATGATACTAGCAATTAGGTTTACTTCTTTGTTTTTTTAAACAAATTGAACAGAGGTTTATCAATTTTATTGGATTTTTCATAATACCAACTTTTGGTTTTATTTATTAATTCAATAGTTATTTTGCTTTCGATTTTATTAATTTCTCCTTTAATTTTTAGAATTTCTTATTGTTATTTAATTGGGGATTTTTGATTTGTTCTTTCTCTATTTTTTTAGTTGCAGGTTTAGTTCATTGATTTCCTCTTTCTCCAATTTATTCATGTGAGCATTTAGAGCTATAATATATCCCCTGAGAGTCACTTTGAATGAATCCCATTGGTTTTGGTATGCTGTTTCATGATTATCATTATCCAGGATGAAATGGTTAATTATTTCTATAATTTGTTTTTTGGTCCACTCATTTTTTAAATTAAGGTTATTCAGTTTCCAATTTGCCCTGGGTCTATATCTCCTTGGACCAGTATTTCATATGACTTATATTGCATTGTGATCTGAGAAAGATGTATTCACTATTTCTGCCTTTCTGAAGTTGATCATTAGGTTTCTATGTCCTAGTACATGGTCAATTTTTGTATAAGTTCCATGTACTGCAGTGAAAAAGGTATATTCCTTTCTATCCCCATTCAGTTTCCTCCTTAAGTCTACCATATCTAAGTTTTCTAAGGATCTATTTACCTCCTTAACTTCTTTCTTGTTTATTTTATGATTAGATTTATCTAGATCTGATAGTGGGAGGTTGAGGTCTCCCACTAGTAGAGTTTTGCTGTCTATGTCTTTCTGTAGTTCTTTCAGCTTCTCCTTTAAGAATTTGGGTGCTGTCCCACTGGGTGCATATATATATATATATATATATATATATATATATATATATATATATATTCAATACTGAAATAACTTTATTGTCTATGGTACCTTTTAGGAGGATAAAGTTTCCTTCCTTATCTCTTTTAACACTATCTGTTTGCTGCTGCTTTGTCTGAGATAAGGATTGCTACCCCTGCTTTTTTTACTTCAGCTGAAGCAAAATATATTTTGCTCCAAAGTTTTACTTTTACTCTATATGTATCTCTCTGCTTCCAATGAGTTTCTTGTAAGCAGCATATTGTAGGATTCTGGTTTTTAATCCACTCTGCTATTTGCTTATGTTTTAAGGGAGAGTTCATCCCATTCACATTCAAGGTTATGATTACTAATTCTTTATTGCCCTCTGTGGTATCTTCCCTCGTTTTGTATTTCCCCCCCCTCCCCCCTTTATCAATATTCCCCAGTATTTTGTTTCTGAGTACTACCCCCTTCAGTGTGTTTGCCCTACTATATCACCCCTCCCCTTTCTTTCCCCTTTCCCTTTACTCTTCCTTTCCTTTTGTTATTTGCCCTTTATCCCCCACTCCTCTTCACTTTCTCCATTCCCCCCTCCGCCTTTCCCCTTTTAATACTTGAAAGGTTAGATGTTTTATAAGTTAACTGAGTATGTGTCGGTTGACTTTAACCGAAGTCTGATGAGAAGAAGATTCAGGTGTTTCTCCTCTGCTCCCTTCTTCCCCTCTATTACCATAGGTGTTTTGTACCTATTAGTTTATTGAGATTTACCCCATTCAATCCCCTCCCTCCTCCAGTCTCTTTCCTGTACCACTTTTTAAGGAGGTAGTGTTTTTTTTAGATCATTCTATCTAAGTCATAGAACATTTTGAGTGTCTGTCCATAGGTCATGAGTGTCTATTATTTCTGGCTAGGTGTATTATCTCTGTTAGAGTTACAGTTCTCAAGATTTATGAGAATCTTTGTTCCCCCCATGCTGGGATATAGCCAGTTTCAACTTACTGGATTGCATTTTTTTTCCTTTTACTGCCACCCTTTTTTAAACCTTTTCATGTGTCTCTTGAACCTCCTGTTTGATGTCCAAATTTTCTGTTTAGCTCTGGTCTTTTCATCAGAAATTTTTGAAATTCTTCCATTTCATTAGATCTCCATATTTTTCCCTGGAAGAGAAGGCTCAGCTTTGCAGGAAAGTAGATTCTTGGCTGTATTCCAAGCTCCCTTGCTCTTCGAAATATCTCGTTCCAGTCCCTTTGATCTCTCAATGTTGATGCAGCCAGGTCCTGCATGATCCTTACTGTGGCTCCTTGATATTTAAATTGTTTCTTTCTGGCTGCATGCAGGATTTTCTTTTTTTATCTGATAGATAGTTCTGGAGTTTGGCCACAACATTCCTTGGTGTTTTCATTTTAGGATCTTTTTCTGTTGGGGATCGATGTACTCTTTCAATAACTACTTTGCCCTCTGATTCCATGATATCAGGGCAGTTTTCCATCACTAGATCCTGTAGTATTAAGTCCAGGCTTTTTTTCTCTTCAATATTTTTCAGGAAGTCCTGTAATTTTCAGGTTGCCCCTCCTCAATCTATTCTCGAGGTCAGTGGCTTTGTTGATGAGGTATTTTACATTTGTTTCTATTTTTTTATTTTGTTTAACTGACTCTTGCTGTCTCATGGTGTCATTTGTTTCTGTAGACTCCATTCTTTTTTGGGGGGAGGAGTTTTCTTCATTAACCTTTTGTAACTCCTTTTCCAATTGGTCAATTCTACTTTTGAAAGAGCTTTCCATTTGACCAATTGAGGTTTTGAGAGAATTAATTTCTTTTTACATTTGCTCATTTGAGGATCTGAGAGAATTATTCTCATTTTTGTATTGGTTCAATTGATGATCTGAGAGATTTATTCTCCTTTTGTATTTGTCCAATTGTACTTTCTAAGGTTTTGTTTTCTTGTTGCAAGGTATTAATTGTCTCTCCCAAATTTTTAAGCTCCTTCCTTATTTCTTCAAGGAAGTCTTTCTGTGCTGGAGACCAGATTGTATTCTCCTCAGATGTCCCAGGTCTCTCTGAGTTAGGGTCTTTCCCTTCCAGGAATTTTTCTATGCATCCACCTTTCCACTGACCCTTCTTCATTTTGCTAAGACCTTGAGTTGAGCAGGGCCTGGTTCACCTGGGCTTGGGATCGGTAAAGGCTTTACTCACTGAGTGCAGTTTCTCTTTGAGCCCAAACTCACCTGCTCAAATTCAGCCAAAACTGCTGCTGGGGACAAAGCCTGAGGTAGATGTTCTTTCTCCTTGCTTTTCTTTCTGGGTTTTGTGGGTCGGATTTCTTTTAAGAAGTTTGTTTCATGTGATAGATAGGGAAGAGATCAGGACACTTTAGAACTGTGCTTGTCTTCTCCCCGCCATCTTGGCCAGAATTTTATCTTCTTTAATTTTTTCTATTTTCTATTGAGCTTCAGAAATTCTATTCTTTAATGTTTCTTCCCATCCACTGTTGGTTTTGAAAAAATCCTGTATTTTCTAATTCTCTCTCCTTCAGATAACATTGTATCTGATATTTATAATGACTTGTTCATAAAAATCACTTGATTTATGAACAAAAATAATATACTGAATTAAGCAATATCTACCCAATTTAGAAATCATGTTGATCAATCATAAAATTGAAACAACTGTTGGAAATTCATTTACCCTTGTCTTTTCTTGTCTAAGTTAATAAAGTCGGTTTTGCAATGCAACTTTAAACATTAGTTGTTTTTCTTTGTATGTAAGAAACTACCAGTTTGTAATAAAAACAATATAATTATAATGGTTTTCACCCACTAACACATTCTATCATGTCAAAAAGTATTCTTGAATTACCACATAGAGGTTTTGTTTTTTGATTTTTGTTTTTTGTTTTTGTTTTTTAATTTTTTTGCAAGGCCAATGGGGTTAAGTGGCTTGTCCAAGGCCACATAGCTAGGTAATTATTAAGTGTCTGAGGCCAGATTTGAACTCATGTACTCTTGACTCCAGGGTTAGTGCTCTAACCACTGTGACACCTAGCTATCAGGAGGTGTTTTTATTTTTAATATCCATCTTATACCATGAGAATCTTCTATGTAAAAGTATGTAGTGTTTGTTACTATTTCAATGGACATGTAATGACATCATTGTGTGTACTTTCACTTATGGAACAAATCTCAAACTCATATTTACCTTTTCACCTTCTTGTCCAGGTACTTCTATATATCTTCTATACAGTATTTTGGGAGGCTTTTATATTTCTTTTGCCATTATGAGTTTATCAATAATGCATAGAGCTATTAGTTGGTTCCTCTCTACATGACTTGTCTAACTGTTATACCAGTCACATATCTCTATTCTGAAATCTTTTAAATCAGTTCTCTCGCTTAATTATTTATTAATATTGTGTTGCAACCTAAGCCCAGGAAGAGCTTCTCCACTGTTCTTTGGTTGATTGTCATGTTAAAATCATTGAATAATATCTAATATTCTTTTTTTTAATTAAAGATTTTATTTTGAGTTTTACAATTTTCCCCCAATCTTATTTCCCTCCCCCCACTACCCACAGAAAGCAATTTGTCAGTCTTTATATTGTTTCCATGTTGTACATTGATCCAAATTGAGTGTGATGAGAGAGAAATCATATCCTTAAGGAAGAAACATAATGTATAAGACATAACAAGATCAGATAATAAGACAGCAGGTATTTTTTCCTAAATCAAAGGGAACAATCCTTGAACTTTGTTTGAAACTCCACGGTTCTTAATCTGAACACAAATGTTATTCTCCATTGCAGACAGTCCCAACCTGTCCCTAATTGTTGCACTGATGGAATAAGCCTGTCCATCAAAGTTGATCATCACCCCCATGTTGCTGTTAGGATGTACATTGTTTTTCTCGTTCTGCTCGTCTAACTCAGCATCAATTCATGCAAAACCCTCCAGGCTTCCCTGAATTCCTATTCCTCCTGGTTTCTAATAGAACAATAGTGTTCCATGACATTCATATACCAAAGTTTGCTAAGCCATTCCCCAATTGAAGGACATTTACTTGATTTCCAATGATTTCCCACCAAAAACAGGGCTGCTATGAATATTTTTGTACAAGTGATGTTTTTACCCTTTTTCATCATTTCTTCAGGGTATAGACCCACTAGTGGTATTGCTGGATCAAAGCGTATGCACATTTTTGTTGCCCTTTGGGCATAGTTACAAATTTCTCTCCAGAAAGGTTGGATGAGTTCACAGTTCTATCAACAATGTAATAGTGTCCTAGATTTCCCACACACACAACAATAATCGTTATCAATTCTGGTTATATTGGCGAGTCTGAGAGGTATGAGGTGGTACCTCAGAGAAGCCTTAATTTGCATTTCTCTAATAATTAATGATTTAGAGCAATTTTTCATATGACTATGGATTGCTTTGTTCTTCTCATCTGTAAATTGTCTTTGCATATCCTTTGACCATATGTCAACTGGGAAATGTTTTTTTTTTTAAATATGACTCAGTTCTCTGTATATTTTAGAAATGAGTCCTTTATCAGAAATGTGAGTTGCAAAGATTGTTTCCCAGTTTACTACACTTCCTTTGATTTTTGTTACAGTGGTTTTATCAGTGCAAAAGCTTTTTTAATTTTATGTAATCAAAACCATCTAGTTTGTTTTTAGTGACATTCTCCATCTCTTCCTTAGTCATAAACTGCTCCCCTTTCCATAGATCTGACAGGTAAACTAGTCCTTGATCTTCTAATTTGCTTATAGTATTATTTTTTACGTCTAACTCCTGTACCATTTGGATCTTATCTTAGTATAGACTGTGAGATGTTGGTCTAATCTAAATTTCGTCCATACTAATTTCCAATTTTCTCAGCATTTTTAGCAAAGAGAGAGTTTTTATGCCAATAGCTGGACTCTTTGGGCTTATCAAACAGCAGATTACTACAATCATTTCCTTCTATTGCATCTAGTCTTTTCCACTGGTCCACCACTCTATTTCTTTGTCAATGCCAGACAGTTTTGATGACTGATGCTTTATACTATAATTTTAGATTGGGTAAGGGTAAGCCCCCTTCTTTTGCACTTTTTTTTTCATTAAATGCCTAGAAATTCTTAACTTTTTATTTCTCTATATGAATTTACTAACTCTAATTCATTAAAGTAATTTTTGGAATTTTGATAGGTAGGGCAATAAACAGGCACTTTACTTTCCATAGAATTGTCATTTTTTGTTATATTAGCTCTACCTATCCATGAGCAGTTGATATTTGTCCAGTTATTTAAATCTGATTTAATTTTTTATGGGAAGTGTTTTATAATTGTTTTCAAAAAGTTTCTGAGTCTGCCTTAGCAAATAGACTCCCAAGTATTTTATATTGTCTGAGGTTACTTTAAAGGGTATTGCTCTTTCTAGTTCTTCCTGCTGTATCTTGCTGTTCATATGTAGAAAAGCTGTGTATTTATGAGGGTGTATTTTATATCTTGCAACTTTGGTAAAATTGCTAATTATTTCCAGTAGCTTTTTGGATGATTTCTTGGGATTCTTTAGGTATGCCATGATGTCATCTGCAAAGAGTGAGATTTTTATCTCTTCCTTCCCAATTCTAATTCCTTCAATTTCTTTTTCTTCTCTAATTTTTGAAGCTAACATTTCTAATACAATATTGAATAGTAGTGATGATAATGGGCACCCTTGTTTCACCCCTGATCTTATTGGCAATGCCTCTAGCCTCTCCCCATTGAATATAATGCTTGTTGATGGTTTCAGAGAGATACCACTAATTATTCTAAGGAACAGTCCATTTATTCCTACACTCTCTAGTCTTTTTAGTAGGAATGGGTGCTGTATTTTGTCCAAAGCTTTTTCAATATCTATTGATATAATCATATAATTTCTGAGAGGTATGTTGTTGATATAATTGAATATACTAACAATTTTCCTAATATTGAACCAACCCTGAATTCTTGGATAAATCCTACTTGATCAGAATGTATTATCCCAGTGATAACTTACTATAATTGTTTTATTAAGATTTTATTTAAGATTTTTGTGTCTATATCCTTCAGGGAGATAGGTCTATAATTTTCTTTCTCTGTTTTTAACTCTTCCTGGTTTAGGTATCAGCACCATATTGGTTTCATAGAAAGAGTTAGGCATAGTTACATCTCCCCCTATTTTTCCAAAGAGTTTATAGAATTGGAACAAATTGTTCCTTAAATGTTTGGTAGAATTCACTTGTGAATCCATCAGGCCCTGGAGATTTTTTCTTAGGGAGTTCAATGATGGCTTGTTGAATTTCTTTTTTCTGAGATAGGTTTGTTTAGGTATTTAATCTCCTCTTCATTTAACCTGGGCAACTTATGTTCTTGTAAATATTCATCCATTTCAATTACATTGTCAGATTTATTGGTGTAGTGTTGGCCAAAATAATTTCCAATTATTACTTTAATTTCCTCCTCATTGGTGATGAGTTCACCATTTTCATTTATGATACTAACAATTTGTTTTTCTTTTTTTTAGGTTTTTTCAAGGCAAATTGGGTTAAGTGGCTTGCCCAAGGCTACACAGCTAGGTAATTATTAAGTGTCTGAGACCAGATTTGAACCCAGATACTCCTGACTCCAGGGCCAGTGCTTTATGCACTATGCCACCTAGCAGCCCCTTTCTTTTTTTTTAATGAAATTGACCAGAGGTTTATTAGTTTTATTTTTTTTCATAAAACCAACTTTTGGTTTTATTTATTAATTAAGTAGATTGTTTCTTTTGATTTTATTAATTTCTCCTTTAATTTTTAGAATTTTTAATTTGGTATTTATTTGAGAATTTTTAATTTGTTCTTTCTCTAATTTTTTAGTTGCATATTTAGTTCACTGATTTCCTCTCTCTCTATTTTATTCATGTGAGCCTTTAAAGATATAATCTATCCCCTGACAGCCTCTTTGACTGAATCCCATAGGTTTTGGTATGTTTTTTCATTGTTGTCATTATCTAGGATAAAAGGATTAATTCTTTCTATAATTTGTTTTTTGGTCCACTCATTCTTTAAAATGAGATTATTCAGTTTCCAATTGGTTCTGGATCTATATCTCCTTGGCCAAATATTGCATATGGTTTTTATAGCATTGTGATCTGAGAAAGATGTATTCACTATTTCTGCCTTTCTGCAGTTAACCATTAGGTTTTTATGTCCTAGTACATGGTCAATTTTTGTATAAGTTCCATGTACTGCAGAGAAAAAGGTATATTCCTTTCTAACCCCATTCAGTCTCCTCTGTAAGTATACCATATCTAGTTTTTCTAACAATCTACTTACCTCCTTAACCTCTTTCTTGTTTATTTTATGATTCAATTTATCTAGATCTGAGAGCAGGAGGTTGAGGTCTCTGACTAGTAGAGTTTTGGGGTATATGCCTTCCTATATTTCTTTCAGCTTCTCCTCTAAGAATTTGGATGCTATCCCACTGGGTGCATATACATATACATATATATATATATATTTATATATATCTTCAGTATTGAAATCATTTTATTGTCTATGGGACCTTTTAGGAGGATATAGTTTCCTTCCTTATCTCTTTTAATGCTATCTATTTTTGCAGCTTCTTTGTCCAAGATAAGGATTGCTACCCCTGTTTTTTTCACTTCAGTTGAAGCAAAATATATTTTGCTCCAACCTTTTACCTTACTCTATAGGCACTTCTCTGCTTAAAATGAGTTTCTTGTAAGCAACATATTGTAGGATTCTGGTTTTTAATCCACTCTGCTATTCTCTTATGTTTGAAGGGAGAGTTCATCCCATTCACATTCAAAGTTATAATTACTAATTCTTTATTGCCCTCCATGCTGTCTTCCCTCTGTTTGTATTTTTCCTCCTTCCCCCCATCCACATTCCCCAGTATTTTGTTTGTGAATACCACCCCCTTCAGTGTGTTTACCCTTCTATATCCACCCCACCTCTTTCCTTCCCCTTTCCCTTTTTCCCTTTCCTCTTCCCTTCCTTTTGTTAGTTCTCTTTTTTCTCCCCCCCTCCCTTTCCACACCCCTCTCCCCTTTCCCCCTTTTATTAACTGAGAGGTTAGATGTTTTTAAAATTAACTGAGTAGGTGTATAAATTGTCTTTAACCCAAGTCTGATGAGAAGAAGATTCAGGTGTTTCTCCTCTCCTCTCTTCTTTCCTTCCATTAACATAGATATTTTGTACCTCTTAGTGTAATGAGATTTACCCCATTCAGTCCCCTCCCTCCTCCTGTCTCCTTCCTTTTTAAGAAGGTGGTGTTCTTAAAATCATTCTGTCTGAGTCACAGAAAATTCTGAGTGTCCATCACTTCTAGCTAAGCACATTCTATCTAATAGAGTTACAATTCTTGAGAGTTATTAGAGTCTTTCTCCCAAACCAGTTCCATCCCATTGGATAGAAGTCTCATGGATAAGTCATGAGTGTCCATCACTTCTGACTAGGTATATTCTCTCAGTTAGAGTTACAATACTCAACAGTTATGAGAATCTTTTTCCCGCCATGCTGGGATATAGGCAGTTTCAGCTTATAGGATAGCAGTTTTTTTTATTTACTCTCCCATATTTTGTAACCTTTAAATGTGTCTCTTGAACCTCCTGTTTGATGTCCAAATTTTCTGTTTAGCTCTGGTCTTTTCATCAGGAATTTTTGGAATTCTTCCATTCCGTTAAATGTACATCTTTTTCCCAGGAAAAAGAAGGCTCAACTTTGCAGGATAGTAGATTCTTGGCTACATTCCAAGCTCCCTCGTTCTTTGGAATATCTTGTTCCAGGTCCTTCAGTCCCTTAATGTTGATGCAGCCAGGTCCTACATAATCATTATTGTGGCTCCTTGGTATTTAAATTGTTTCTTTCTGGCTGCTTGCAGGATTTTGTTTTTTATCTGATAGTCCTGGATTTGACCACAACATTCCTTGGTGTTTTCACTTTAGGATCTCTTTCTGGAGGGGATTGGTGTATTCTTTCAATAACTACTTTTCCCTCTGGTTGCATGATATCAGGGCAATTTTCCATCACTAAATCCTGTAATATTAAGTCCAGGCCTTTTTTTTCCCTCTTCAATGTTTTCCAGTAAGTTCAAAAATTCTCACGTTGCCCCTCCTTGATCTATTCTTAATGTCAGTGGTTTGCTGATGAGGTATTTTACATTTTCTTCTTTTTTTCTATTTTTTTTATTTTGTTTAACAGGCTCTTGCTGTCTCATGAAGTCATTATTTTCCTCTGACTCCATTCTTTTTTTTTTAGAGAGGAGTTTTCTTCATTTACCTTTTGCAACTCCTTTTCCAACTGGTCAATTCTACTTTTGAAAAAACTTTCCATTTTACCAATTGAGGAGCTGAGAGATTTATTCTAATTTTGTATTTGTCAAGTTGACAATCTGAGAGAATTAGTCTCATTTTATATTTCTCCAATTGTATTTTGCAATGATTTGTTTTCTTGTTGCAATTTGCTAATTGTCTCTCCCAAATTTTCCAATTGATTTTCAAAATCCTTCCTGATTTCGTCAAGGAAGTCTTTCTGTGCTGGAGAACAGGTCATATTTTCCTCAGAGGTTCTAGGTCTCTCTGATTTAGGATATTTTCCTTCCTAAAATTTTTATATGGATCCACCTTTTCACTGACCTTGCTTCATTTTGATAAGACCTTAATTTGGAGAGGGGCTGGTTCACAGAGGTTTGGTGTTGGGATCCCTAGAGGCTTTATTCATTGAGTGTAATTTCTCTGTTTTGCCAGCAGGAGGTACTGGTTGCTTTCTCTGGAGTGTCTGTGACCTTGATTGAGGCCTACTCCCTTAGCCTGAAGGGAGCAATTGAAGCTGTTAAATCTTTTTGTCTTCAATCAATGGTGGGCTTCACTTTGGGGTGGGGTCTTTCTTCTCCCTATTGTCAACTGGGCTGGTTCTTCTGCTCACACACCTGTACCTGAGGCAGAAGTAGTCTGTAATTTTGTTTGTTCTGGGAAGAGGCCTCAGCTGCAATGGAGGCATGAATTCATAGTTCCTCAGACCAGAGGAGCCCAAGTATGGTGTTCACAGCTCTCCTGCACTGGAACTCTACCCCCAGCCCTGTCAGCAAGATCCAGAGGGTCAGCAGCAACACCAATGCCTCTGCTCCCTAGTTGTCCCAAGCCCCCATGGTGGACCAGGCTCTAGCCCCACTCATCATGCAGATCTGGTTCTTGGGCCCTCAGCCTCCCAGGACTCCAACCTTGCAGCTAATCAGGCTGATCCTTGGCTGATCTGCCCTCTTTGCCAGAATCACCCATGACTGTAGAAGACAAATCCTGAGGTAGATATTCTTTCTCCTGACTTTTCTTCCTGGATGTTGTTGATCAGATTTCTGTTAAGAGTTTTGTTTCATATCATAGATGGGGAAAGATCAGAATTAGAATTGTGCCTGTCTTCTCTCTACCATCTTGGCTGGAAGCCCAATGTCTAACATTTTGTAGTACATAGTCATACAATATCATAGCAAGAATAATGTTAAAAAAAAGTCATCACTTGTAGGGAACAGACATTTTGAATCATTATAATCACTGCATATTTCCTGAAAGAAATTCAGTATGCACTATTTCTTGAGTTTAATTTTCAGCTCATATCATTGTTCGAGTGCAGTACCTGTCACAATATGTGTACTGATGGACTATCTCAAAATTTCTCAGTCACTTATGAGTGTATGTTTACCAGTGAAGACTGGCAGAATTTTTAAGGATGATTATGGGAATTCATGGGCAGAGCCAAGATAGTGGTGTGAAACTAGCATGCTCCTGGAGCTTTTCCCTATACAGTATTAAATTAAGCTGGACACAGACATTAAAGCTGAAGATCCCACCCCCCCCAAAAAAAGATTGAAACAAGTTTTCAATTGTAGACATGATACAGAATCTTCAATGAATGTATGTCTCTTAGAGGGCATGGAATGGGGGGGAGAGGAAGTAATTCCTAGGTAGGAGGAGGGCAGGAAACATAGAAGGAGACTTTTAGTCATAGTGTAACCCAGGTCCTGGCAGCTAGCTAGTAAGCCAGGAAGGAGGTTGGCAACTCCAGTCAAAGCCTGAACTCTGGGAACACTGGGACAAAAGACAGGACTGGGTTGAGAATAAACCACTACACAGGCAGAACCTGACATAAAAGAGGAGAAAAAAAAACCTCTGCATGGGCAACACTTGTACAACATAGGCAATATCTTGCCTAGCTATAAGTCAGACTCCTGCCTTTGAACAAAAAGTCCAGAACTATACTCCCTGTATGCCAGGAGCAGAACTCAATAATCAAAATGGGAAAAAAAACAACTAAGTGTGCTAATCATAAAAAGCAGATAGAGATAATAATACCATCTCAGAAGGAGAAAGCAGTGACATATTAACTACATGGGGAGACTAAAAAAAAAACAATGACATTATCTACATGGGTAGTCTATAAATTACATTCATTTCCAAAGTCTCATTGAAGAGATTAAAAAAGAATTTCACAACCAAGGATGAGAGCAAGAAGAAAAACGGAAAAAAGAAATGAGAGAGTTCTGCAGGAAAATTATGAAAAATTGACCAAAGATTTCCCAATTCATAAATGGTCAAAGGATATGTACAGTTTTCAAGTGAAGAAAATAAAGTATATATAATCATATGAAAATTGCTCCAAATCATTATTGTTCAGAGAAGTGCAAATTATAACAACAATGAGTTATCATCTCACACCGATCAGATTGGCCAAGATGAGGAAAAAGGGAAAATGATCAATGTTAGAGAGGTTGTGGCAGGATTGAGACATTGATGCATTGCTAGTGGAGTTGTGAATGGATCCAACCATTTCAGAGAGCAATATGGAACTGTGCCCAAAAAGCAATGAAAGTGTTCATACTCTGAATCTAAAACTATACTATAAAGTAGAATTCATCAGAACTGTCTGGCACCAGTTAGGAAATAAGCATAATAGACCAGTGAATTAGGATACAGAATATATTTGTTATATATGTGCAAAATGAAAGCCATTTAGGAGATAGATGAAATGGGAATCCATCTATAAGCATTTACTATTTTGTGTAGAGTTAAGGGAGATAGAAGAGAAATAAAATATCTCACAGCTTTCTTTAAAATGTGTTATCTAATTGATGAATAGATCTCTGAGTAACTCTGCCACAGAGTAGTTGTCTTTTAATAGAATAATATTAGATAAGAAAATGTACATTCATGTGGCTTCTTTCAAAAGAAACTGAAATAAATGATATAGTAATCTATTTGACAAATCCAAAGAAATTAAATTCAGGGATAATAATTCACTCTTCAACAAAACTTGTTGGGAAAACTGGAAAATAATATGGCAAAAAATTTTCATGGATGCACATCTCACATTCTATACCAAAATAAGGTCAAAATGGGTACAAGGTTTAGACAAAAAGAGTGATACCATAGACCATTGAAAAGATCAAGAAATATTTTATCTGTCAGATCTATGGAAAGGGGAAAAATTTATGAACAAATGAGAATAGAGTACATTTTAAATTTCAAAAATGAATAATTTTGATTACTGCCTTAATATTTTGGATTAATTTGAATATTAATTTTAAATTGAAAAGCTTTGCACTAATCAGCAAAGATTAGGAGGAAAACAGAAAGCTGGGAAATAATTTTCATTGTTAGGGTTCTTATAAAGGTCTTATTTCTAAAATATATAGAAAATTGAATCAAATTTATAAGGTTACAAGTCATTCTCCAACTGATAAGTAATCAAATTATATGAACAGGCAATTTTCAAATGATGAAATTAAAACCATGTAAAAGGCTCCAAATCATTACTGATTAGAGAAATGCAAATTAAAACAAGTATGAGGTACCACCTTACACTTATCAGATTGTCTAAGATGATTAAAGGGAAAATGGCCAATGTTGGAGAGACTGTGGTAGTCTTGGGACATTAGTACATTGTTGGTGAACTTGGGAACTAATCCAGACATTCTGGAGAGTATTTGTAGCTATTCCCAAAGAACAATAAAACCAATCATATCCTTTGACCCAGAAATACCAGTAGCAGGCCTGTATCCAGAAGTAATTATAAAAAAATGGGAAATGTCCCACATGTTCCAAAATATTGTAGCAGTTCTTTTTGTAGTGGAAAATAACTGGAAATTGAAAGGATATCCCTCAATTGGGGAATGGTTAAAAACATTATAGTACATGAATATTATGGAATACTATTGTTCAATAAAAAATAATGACTGGATTGATGCTAGAGAAGCATGGAAAAAATTACAGCAACTGATGCTGAGCAAAAAGAGCAGAACCAAGAGAACACTGTACAAATTAACAACAACATAATGAGTTGATAAACTTTGGATACAGTTCCTCTCAATATTTCAGAAAGCTAGGACAACCTTGGGAGATCTGCTAAGGACAATGCCATTCATATCCAGATTAAGAAACAAAACAAAACAAATCAAAACCAAAAACCAAACTACAGAACCTGAATTCCTAATTACTTATACAGCAAATGACTAATATGTCAACATGTTTCACACAAATGCACAAATGCAATGTTCACTAGACTGTTGTCTACTAAAGGGAAGGGGGTGGAAATAGAGAATGGAAGAAAATGATGCAACTTATAAATAAGTTATGTGGATGAATGTTGAAAAACTTTCATAGCTTGTAATTGGAAAAATAAAATAAAAGACTAAAAAAAGAAAAGAATGACTTTGGATCTCTCTCAGGAAGGTATCCAGTGATTTCAGGTTATATATAATCAGCACACTATTCACAAACATGAGCATGTGGAAGATTTCAAACTTTAGTGCTCGACTTCTTACCTATATGACCGAATAAATTTCAATGCGTCTATCACTCTGGGAGGGGAAATTTTCCTGTTTATATCAATAGAATTGATTTCCTTTGTAATACTATGTATGTATTTAATTTTGTTTTTCCCTTAAAAAAGAAGGCTAAAGGATAAGTTAGAAGATTTCCATGATATTTAAAACAAGTTTATAATTCCTGATATAGAGTAAATCCTTCTTAAATTTGGACTCTGAGCTGAACTCTATTCATGATGAAAACACACTTCCTTGCTGTAATGAATCACTTTTTATTCTTCACTTGATAGTATTTAATAAAGGTTAATTGAGCACTTATCTCTGCTGTTATATTATTCTTTCAAGGACATCTGTATGATGTTTATATATGGATAGAAATGTCTTTATGGAAGGGAAGTTTGAAGATAAAATTTTATTCTATAAAATGATATAAATTTTTAAACTGTTAATAAAATAAGCATAGTGAAATTTTGAATTTTATATTCCTTTCATTCAATTGTGTGATTGCACTCTCTTAAAGAAAATCATTTTCTTCATTTTCTTTCTAGTATTTTTGCAAAGCGATCGGGTTAAGTGGCTTACCCAAGGTCACACAACTAGGTAATTATTAAGTGTCTGAGTCTGGATTTGAACTAATTTACTTCTGACTTCAGGGCCAGTGCTCTGTCCACTGCACCACCTAGCTGCCCCTAAAGAAAATAATTTTTAAAAACTTCCCTTTCTTTTCTCAAACTACATCAAGAAAATACTCAGAATGTGTGCAGATAATTCTTGTCAATTTTTTGTAAGAATGGATGCTTTATTTGATCTTATAGTTCAAATTTGAGTGTTGATTCTGGTTCCAGAATTTTCAAAAAAATTGATGTTTTGAGAACTGCACACACACACACACACACACACACACACACACACACGCACACACACACGCACACTATATCAACGGAGATATGAACACTCAGGTCCAACATCACCTAATGAGGGAGACTTGTACAGTTGTAAGATGGTTGCATGCTGAGAGTAGAATCGAATTGAAATTCCATACCTTAAAAATAAGGCTGAAAAAGGTTATCATATCAGACATGAGGAATATTCCCAATTAGACCCCAGAAGTGGTAGAAAAATTCCAGAGTCACTTATCAGTTTCACAATGGACAAGTGTGGCAAGAGAGCTAATCCAGTAAAGACCCCACAGCAATTTACAAGGTTGACATAGAGTCAGATTAAGTCAAGATAGAGGAAAAACAAGGGCTGTTTGTCATTTATATGTTTATGCTCATTAGGATGACTTAGAATCTGTAGCTGTAAATTGTAGTCCTAGTCACTTATCCTGTATTATCAAACAATTTATTTCAAAAATCACAATTTTCTCAGTGGTAAAATAGGTTTATTGATTGATGTGATTAATATTATATCACATTATTTAGTATACTATCTGTAGTATAATACCTGTCACATGTGGTGACTACAGAAATAATACCTTATGTTTGAATTTTTCTGTGGGCCTATACTTTCTCAAAAACATATGGCATGAGTCCTCATTCTGTTTACTTTTTCTCTAGTCAGCCAGAGAGCAAAATTATTTCAAAGTAAAGATATGTAATAAAATAATGTTGGTGAAAAGTTACAAAAAATAATATTACCTCTCATATATATAAACATACACACACACACACACACATATATATATATATATAAATACAAATAATATGTAAGAAATTTACATGTTGAATGACCAGGACATATGCTTAGTAGAGACATACACATTACTGACACTGTAGGTGCACCAATGACTTTTGGTGATATTATCCAGATGCTCTTATGTTACAAATTGTTTCTGAACTTCGATGATTTCAGCTAGTGCTGTTGATCTCAAATGGTCTTATAGTGGTGACCATGTGTCCATTCTTTTAGGTGTTGTTCCCTTATATTTTGGGGTGATCTCAACGGGTCCACTTACTCCACATCTTCTAGAGTATAATGACTAGAACCTCTCTTTGATAATGGCAGGCTGATAGCTCTTTGATTATAGTGACCACCCCAAAAAAATGCCTGGAAGAGTAGTGCTCCAATATTCAATCTAAGTGTGTCTTGGAATGTCTCTCTAGTAGTAATAATTTATTTTTTTCCTTTTAACAAATATCTGGGTAGAGGGAATCTCAGACTGGGGAATGCAATTAAGTAGAAAGTATAAAATATCTCTAAGTTCTTCTCTGACTAGGTCTGCAAAATTTATTTTAGCTGGAACAAAAGGGGAACCTCACCTTCACAGACATTTTATTAGGGTCTTTTTGTATATCGTCCAGCCCCCAAAACTTTTTGCTTTAGCAATATATTTCAGTTTATAAAATGGGAATGAGTAAGGTAGGAAGAACATTCCAATATCAATAATAAGTTTTATTTTTAAATCTAGAAATAAATTAAGAAAAAATCCCTCAAAGTTGCATCACTTCTACACAGACTTTTTTATGTCTACCCAGTCTAGTGCAGATAGTTTCTGATATATTTGTTTTCTTTAGTGCTCTCTCATGTCATGTGGTCATGTCCTCTCATTAATCCTCCACAGATTTCTCAAACATTAATCTTAAGATTTTATTAAACACATCAACTTATTTTGTTTTCAAACTATATTAAATAGCCAAAGTAATTGACTCCATTTTTCCTTTGACCAGAGTTCACTGTTTTTTTTCCTTTTGATTGAAATGTTTGCAGCTGATAGCTATGTCATTGAATCATAGGTTAATTTATCTACACAGGTGTTTAGAAATAATCTATATCACCCCTACTCCATCTCTCATTTGACAGAAAAAAATGAAGTCTGTGCAGTAGAAATGACTTGTCCAAGTTCAAATAGCAAGTATGTCACAGAACTTCAATTTGAACCTCAGGTCTTTTGACTCCATGTTCATTCTATTTGCAATGAAAATCCCTTTAAATCTTAACAACGCAGTTGTTTTTAATTGAATCAATAGCTTTGTAAACATAATGGTCTAAAAAC
This sequence comes from Macrotis lagotis, assembly GCF_037893015.1. NCBI lineage: Eukaryota > Metazoa > Chordata > Mammalia > Peramelemorphia > Peramelidae > Macrotis > Macrotis lagotis. The sequence goes on along the minus strand of NC_133660.1, from coordinate 150,884,299 downwards.
TGAACTTAAAATGTTTGACTTGTACTTTTATTTATGTTATATTTACATAATATACTATTTTGCATATTTTGTTACTTCTTTATAACCTTGCTCCAATGTTTCTAAAACAACCCTCATTTGAGACGAAGAAATAAAGAACACAGAAAAATAGGCATGATTTTGCAGTTATAGCCCACAACTCTGAGATTGTGTGTGTGTGTGTGTGTGTGTGTGTGTGTGTGTGTGTGTGTATATATATATATATATACATATATATATATATACATATACATATATATGATATTCAAAATCTTCTAAAATCAAGAGTGGTCATTTTACTTTTTTCTAAATTACTGATACTATTTTCCCAACTTGAAGTCCTGTATTGATTGCTTTTTTAGATGTGAGTCAGTTCGTACATGTCATTTCTTGTTTGTTCATATTCTGAATTCCTTATCTTGAGTTTTTACTGCATAATTCATTATATTCATGTTAAATAATTACTTCAGTCACTCTTCACATGATTTCTAAGTGTGTCCAATAGAAATATAACTTGTTTTGTGAAGAAATAAAGCATATTTATGTTCAATAAATACAAATTATGTTGAACACTTTTATTTTTCTTTGATGACTGAGAAAAATCTGTAGATTTTGTAATGTCTAAAGGTCCTCATTATGAACAATATCACCATCATCTTCATTATGATAATTATTAAACTGTTTTGACTTATTTTGTTTTGAGCTTAAGAAATTAAACAAACATTTTCATACCATAGCAAAACTGGGGGGGGGGGGAGGGAGATGATTGCACAAAAATCTCTAAATCTGTCATGTACAACTTGTCATTATTTGAAAATATATTATTATGTATTATAATAATAGATACTAAAGCTATTTAAGTTATTTTCTCCCTTTTTATCCTTCCTCTCTGCCTTAGAGATGGCAATCATTAGAAAGAAATAGGTATAAATCACCTTTCTATATGTGCTTTTATTTCTCAGTCCTCTGGATGCAGACAGCATTTTCCTCATTATTATATTATTTAAATGCAGGATAAGAATAGAAATTTCCAGTTGACAAAATAAAAAATGATACATTTATAAAACACTCGACTGTTTACAAAGCACTTACCACAGAACAACCTTGTGAACTAGTCAAAGCTTAAAATAATCTACATTTATATATTCTAAGGTCTTCAAATTACTTTGCTTTGTAGTTTCTATATTTTATATTTTTACAATGTAAAATATTCTTTATATTTTATATTACATTTGAATATCATAGTAGATCTAATGCAGTTATTATAATGGCTGGTTTAAAGATTAGGAAACTTTAAAGATGAGTGGCACATAGTTAATAAATATTTAAGGAAACATTCAAATCAGATCTTCCAGACTCCAAGTACTTTGTTATATCCATTTATAATCTTATTTCTTCTTCTTCATTAAAAAAGGACAAAAAAACAGAACTGAGCCTCAGAGAGGTTAAATACTATTTCAGATGCAGATAACCTATCAGTATCATATTTTGAGAAACAGACACACTGAAGTTCCTGCCTCCAAATCTATTTCTTTTGCTACCATCCAATACTGAGTTAGAATGTTTCATGAACTAGTTTTTGCCATTACTGAAATTTTCATTAACACAGAATAGATTCCAGAGAAAAATTATTTGTTTCTTCAGAATTTTAAAGTCTGTATTCTTTGGCCAGATAATTACATAGACTACTGGACCTGGCATCAGGAAGACTACAGGCTTAGACACATTTAACTATATTACAAGTTACTTAATCTCAGTTTCCTTATCTATAAAATAAAGTAAATAATAATACCTATCTCCTAATACCACTAGAAGGAATAAATGAGATAATATTTGTAAAGAATTTTACAAAACTTAAATTTCCACACATCACATGATAGCTATAGTATAATGTGCACAGTATTTATCTACTCTTAAACACACATAAAACTAATCATAATATAGTTTAATGAAAGTGTTTTCGTTTTAGAAGCAAATGATTTGAGTTGAAATCCTAGTTCTGCCACATTTGCCAATGAGTCCTTATAAAGTTATTTCAACTCCCTGATCTTGCCTATCAGGATGTTTCTAATTTTGAATCTATGATTAGAAACAAAAATCTCTTCAAATTACCATAAAAAGACTTTGGAATTCAGCATACAAAAGAATGTCTGGGATGTATAACTGTTATTATTTGGACATTTTAATTGTGTCTGACTCTGTTGCCCCATTTGGTGCTTTCTTGGCAAAGATATTAGAGTAATTTGCCTTTTCCTTCTCCTCAATTTACAGATGAAAAAGCAGTTTGAGGCCAGATTTGAACACTTATCTTCCTTACTCAGATCTGGTACTCTATCCACTTCTCTACCTAGCTGTCCTAGTTTCTATAATGTTTGCCAAATTATGCAGTAATTTTTTTAGTTTTTGCAAGGCAATGGTGTTGTGACTTGCCCATAGTCACACAGCTACACAATTATAAAGTGTCTGAGGTTGGATTTGAACTCAGGTATTCCAGGGTCAGTGCTCTATCCACCGTGCCACCCAACTGTCCCTTAAGGAATGCTTTTTGAGTTCCTTCTATGAGCCCTACATCCTTGAAAAGGATGATGATGATGATGATGATGATGATGATGATGATGATGACAAAGAAAACCAAAAACAAATAATCCTCAAATTTTCCAAACCATTGCTTTTCTCAAATCACAGTCAGCCAGGAATCAAAAAGCATATATTGCTTACCTAGACACTGTGTTAAGTGCTAGGGATATAAAGAAATGCAAATCAAAACAAAGCCCCCTCCTCCCCAAAAAAAGGATTTGATGTCAAGAAGCTTACTTCTATTGGGGAGAGACAAAACTGAAACAACTATGTACAAACAAGATACAGGAAAAGATAAATTGGAGATAATTTAAAGAAAAGACAATAATCTCAGAGGAAAATTAATGGGGGAATCAGGAAAGGATTCTTTTAGGTGGTAGGATTTTAACAAGGACATGAAAGAGTCCAGGGGACACAGGTGACTGTTCTTTCATTTCTGGAAGACTTCAACCAAAAGTTGTTGATTTATTCTTAAAAACTTATTTTTTGTTTCTGGTATATAAACTCTCCCTTGCCAACAAATCCTAACCCTAAAATGGGTTTTAAAACAAAGCAGTTAATGAAAACATTTGTGTTATTGGTTCCACTGCTCTGAAATTTAGCTCCTTGTTGAAAGAGCAAATTTAATATTGAGCATTTCAAAGTGTTTAATGGAAAGGAACTAAATGAACCACCTCACTCCCTCCTCCTTATCATCCCATTTTGAAAAGGAAAAAAATATCCTTGAAACCTTTTCCTTCTGGTCATTGACCAAAACCATTCGATAATTAGACACTTCAAAATTCTAGAATCGAAGTGGAGGGGAAAAAAAAGCTACTGTAAATAAACTTATCTAACAGAGCAGAGGGTGAACAAATTCTCTAATCCCTTCAAATGGCTTAATTAAAGTTAAAACATTTTTAAATGGCCCTTAAAGCTCAGAAACAAATCATCACTGAAGTCAGAAAGGTTAAAGCTGAAGGATGCTTAGTAGCTGACATGTATTCACTGTAGAAATGAGGAACTTTCTGAGTAGTAGGTAATGATTTTTATTTAAAATATGATCTCCCAAGTTTATGAGGCACTACGTATGATTTGCAAATAATTTGTAGCCTAGGAAAATAGGAGAGACAAGCAAGAAGGCTTTCATTATGTGTATCATAAAATGAATAATAAAATAAATTACATACTGGTAAATGGATTGTTAACTACTGAAGAAATGTGAGTAACAAAAAAGTTAATCAAAGCACTGGATAAAAGCAAAAGGAGATTAAGCAGAAGATCAGTAGCAATTATTAGAGGATGGCAAGAGGTAAAATAACAAACAAAACACAACAACAACCATGGAGCCAGTCAGACTATGAGGTATTTCCACCTAGTATTGTAATAGAAGAAATGTTAAGCAAATGTTAAGAGCATTTCATATTATTTCACAGCACATTATGGCATTTAACACAACAAGCACAGTGCCTATCACACACAAAGAATTTAATAAATGCTTGTTGACTTGATAAGAAATATTTAGAAATACTTGATTTAGAAGTGAATAAAAATGGATAAATAATCTAAGTTTCTTCTATATCCCTCAAATTCAATTTATTGATATCCAAGTATAGGAAAAATTACCATATCTACAATCTGGAAATAAAATGACCTAAATGAGGATGAAGAGAACATAAACCACAACATATTCCTTCAAGGAGTTTATTACCGAGGGAATTCAAATAACCATGTAAACATACATAATTTCTGGAGAAGGAAAGGGAGAACACTAGATAACTGGGGAACCATGCTAATCGGAGAAAACTGTTCTTAGCTACTGGCCAAAAGTTAAGGTTTGCAGAAGACTAGAAATTTATGATTTGAAGAGGTAAGAAATTCTAGGTGTGAAGCATTGATTTTCCAAAGACAAGGACACAGAAGATAGAATGTTGTCTATGGGTGGAGGGGTAAAGAAAAGAGGCTGGTTTTGCTCTAAAGTATGCATGTAAAGGGGGGGAAATATGAAATTAATCTAAATTAATCCCAAAATAGGAAAGACTTTGATGGAAATGCTCATTCCCATAATATCCCTCCATACATGACAAAGAGTAAAGAAATTTGTCTCCTAAAGGATTTAAGTTTGGATTTATAAGATTATAATTTCAGGGTTATAAGAAAAGATTAATTATAATGTCATAAAATAAATATATATGCATATATATATATATATATATATATACATTATTTTAAATAGGAAAGACCATTTTAAAAAATAATATCCAACTCTGTACTTTCTGGATACCATGGACATGGTTTAAACACAATTTTTTATTCTATACTACCATATATTTCAACTTCTGCAACATCAAAAGAAAAAGTTGCATCTTACATTATCTAAGTTAAAAATTTGCCTAACATGATTAGACAGGATCAGGATAAAATATTTTCTTAGAAAAAAAAACTCATAATTTTCAGCACAAGAAAATTTGTTATGTTTACAAGGTGTTGTCTACATCATAAAAATCTTTTGTTTTCTAAAAGGCAAGAGAAAAAAAACAAGTACAAAAAGTTTTGTTTTTGTTTTGGTGTATTGCTATATAATGAACAGGAATTTGGAAAGTTGTGAAATGAATAAAACAGGACTTAGAAGATATTAGAAACAACATCATCAACTACACCAAGGAATAACATGCAGATATTTTACAATAACTCAAGTAGCATTAACTAGAAAAGCAAAGAATAATATGGCTAAGGATATACTTCCGTTAATAGAGAACTTCTATTACCCTGACTAAAAAAATTATTTTTTGTTCCATAAAATAAATTTTTGTCCACCAAAAATTTTCATAGCTGTAATATTACTTTCCATACTCATTTCAATTGCTTTTACTGTTTAGGAAAGTTCCAAAATTTCTGCAGGCCACCTGCTTTTGTACAGTCCAGTGAGTTAAAATTTTTTTAAAAAATATTTTTGAATGAAATGGAATTTTATTTAAAAATGTTTAAAAAATATCTTAGTTTCCAAATTGGGTATAAAAGCAGATTGTGGACCAACCTGAAGATCATAGTCTATTGATCCCTTTTGTATACTTCTCTGCACACAGAGAAAATATAGAATAAATTGCACCAGACAAAGAAAACTTAATGCTCCCAATGGAATTCATGGTCTTTGCAGGAATGGAAGGAAAAGATATTACTTAGGTATCATACTGTTAAACACATTAGATTCAGAGTCCCTTTTCTTCTCAGATACTCATGGACTTCCCAATAAATTTCTTGGCTATATATACTGTCTTCTATATGCTCTGTAGAAATGAAATTGGACATATCAATAACAAAACTAATAGAAATCATATAATTATCTCAATAGATGCTAAAAAAGCTTTTGACAAAATACAGGTCCCATTCCATATTTTTTTTGTTTTGTTTTTTGGCAAGGCAAGGGGTTTAAGTGACTTGTCCAAGGTCACACAGATTGACAATTATTAAATGGCTGAGGCCAGATTTGAACTCAGATCCCATAAACAAGCATTATATGTAATAAGGATAAGTGAGAAGCATTTCCAATAAGATCAGGGGTGAAACAAGGATGCCAACACTATTATAATTTTTTTAAATTTATTTATTTATTTATTCATCCATTCATTCATCCATCCTTTCATTTATTCATTTATTTATTTTCATCCTTATATGCACACGCATATTTCCAAGTTAGAAAATTTCCCTCCACCCTCCCCTCAGCAGGGTATAGTCAGGTTAGCATTTTACATACATATTTTGATAAATATGTTTACAAATTTGTCATTTTTAGCATGAGGAATTAGGATTAAGGGAACGAGATAAATAAGAAATAATTTGTGTAAAGTGTTCAGATTTGGATGGGTTATTTTTTCTGTGTGCTTTGTTTTGTTTTTCTTCCTTTGAATGGGGATCAACACACACTATTATTCAATATCTTATTAGAAATGGTAGCTTTAGCAATAAGAGAAATAAAAGAAATTGAAGAAATTATAATCAGTAATGAAGAAACAAAACTCTCACTCTGAAAATTTGATGCACATCTAAAGGAGCCTAGAAAATTCTTTTTATCTATTTTTATTTTTTTAGGTTTTTGCAAGGCAATGGAGTTAAATGACTTGCCCAAGGTCACACAGCTAGGTAATTACAGGTTCTGCTGACTCCAAGGCCAGTGCTCTATCCACAGAAAATCGACTTTAAAACTTCTGTAAACAACTAGTAACTTTAGCAAAGGCAAGGGAGAGAGGTTAAACTCACATGAATCCTCAGCATTTCTTTATATATTACTATTGCAATTCCACTACTGGGTCTATAATATTAAGATATAAGAGATACAAAGAGAAATATCACTTAAAATAACTGCAGACAGAATAAAATACTTTGGAATTTACCTTACAAGGCAGACTCAGAAACTATATGGAAACAATTGTAAAATACTTTTCACACAAATAAAATCAGATCTAAATAACTGGGCAAATTTCAATTTTTCATGGAATTGCAAAATGCAATTCTACAAAATAATTACTTTAGTGAGATAAAAAATAATAACTAAATTCATCTGGAGGAACAAAAGGTCAAGAATATCAAGGGAATTAATGAAAAAAAGGCAAAAAGGCAAGCTGGCTATACCAGACTTAAAATTATATTATCAATCATCATTGATCAAAAGTTTTTGGTACTGACTAATGTGTGGGTTGTAAAGCCCTTAAATAAATTTCAGAGGTTTCTCAAAGTAGGAAGAGAAAAAGTCTTTATTCAGTTCTTCAGAACCTGACCTCTACTCAACATGGGAGAGAAAAAGGTAATGAGACATGAGTAAAAGGAAATGTATATGGTTCCTAACTCGATCTCCACCCCCTTCATTGACCCATCCTCATTAATTAAGAATGTGGTCTTCACACTCTAAGCTCACAAACTAATTTGAAGAAAAACATATAATTCAAACAGAGACATGTATCTCTTCCTGAGGAATGTATCCAGATTCAGTAGAAAAGTAGCAAAGTCAGTTTGCTCTTTACATTCAGGTCATGATAACATTCACCAATATCCCAGAAGTTGTTTGTCAGGGGAGGAGGGGCAGAAGAGACCATAGCTCATAACTCATAGCTCAGTTTATTCTAATATATAATATTTTTCTGAAGAAATTTCAGACTTTATCCCATTCACTAAGAAATAGAAGCATGTATCAACAGAATTGATTAATGTAAAAGAAACAGCAGTAAATGAATTTCATAATCTACTGAATGATAAATCCAAAGATCCCAACTTCTGAGATGAGAACTCACTCTTCAATAAAAAACCACTGGGAAAACTGAATGAGAGTATGACAAAGACTAGTCACAGACCAACACCTCATACCCTATACCAGGATAAAGGGTAAAAATTTAGACTCAAAAGGTAATATTATAAGGCAATTTGGAAACCAAGGAATCATTTACCTGTCAGATCTATTGTAAGATGAGCTTATGGGCAAAGAAGAGAGAGAATGTTATTATAAAAAAAACCAGTTTTAGGGTGGCTAGGTGGTGCAGAGGATAAAGCACCAATCCTGGAGTCAGGAGTACCTGGTTTCAAATCCGGTCTCAGACACTTAATAATTACCTAGCTGTGTGGCCTTGGGCAAGCCATTTAACCCTGTTTGCCTTGCAAAAAAAAAAAAAAAAAAAAAAAAAAAACTAAAAAAATCAGTTTTGATTACATTAAATTAAAAAGCTTTGCACAAATAAAATCACTGTAACCAAGATTAAAAGGAATATAGCGGGTTGGGAAGCAAGTTTTACAACTAGTGTTTCATATAAAGGACTCATTTCTAAAATAAATAAGGAATTGAATCTAATTTACAAAAAACACAAGTCATTCCCCAATTGAAAAATGGTCAAAGGATATGGAAAGGCTATTCTCAGATGAAGAAATCAAAGCTATCTCTATTCATATGAAAAATTGTTTTAAGTCATTGATTAGAGAAAAGCAAGTTAAAACTTCTCTGAGGTACTATATAATATCTCTCAGATTGGCCAATATGACTAGAAAGGAAAATGATTGATGTTGGAGGGGATGTGGGAAAACTGGACCATCAATGGTGGAATTGATCCTGAATCTGTTTCTTCATCTAAATATTTGGAAAAAATATTACTACTCTTCTTTTTCATTTCACTTTTATTTGCACTCTAATGTCATATTTACCCTTGTGCCATAAGCTTTTGTTTCTTCAGTTTCTTTTGGGATATCTTTTTCTTTTGAACAACTTCCTCTTCTGGTTTAGGAACAATTTGTTCCTTTTCAGTATCATCTTAATATGGCAAGGAGAACTCATGTATGGGTTGATTTGGCCATGAGTCCTGTAAGTACGCTGTCTCATTTTGGGAGCCTTGTTAACCTGGATATGCTCAATGACAAGAGAATACACATCCAAATCCTTTAATTCAGCGTTGCTCTCTGCATTTGTAAGCATATGCAGCAAGAACTCAGCACTCTTTTTTGGCCAACGACCCTGTGTCCAACCCCACTGCTTAGCCTGGGCACACCTGCCAACGCCACCATTATATCAACAGAATGGAACACATTGTTTATTCAATGTGACATCTTTCAAATACTTGGTAGCTTTTTGGATATGCATGTCCTTGATGGCTTGAGCTGTTTCACAGGCATTCTTGAAGTGGCCCCGGAGATTTGAACCCCTTGAATTGCATGATTTTGTGGGGTTTCTCTGGATCAAGAGAATACCTCACCATTTTAAGTGATTACCCTTCACGGAGGCCTTTGGGCCCACGAGATTGGGGGGCCAATGCCCCGCGGATTGCGGACATGGCCCCAAGCTGGTGCTTCACTCACCTAGTTATTACTCATCTTAAGAAGAAAATATTCAGTCTTTCACATTAGTTCCACATAGATCTTCTGTGAAAAAGATTATACAAAGAAATTTATATGATTAATCAATGCCTATTTTCTCTCTAGTCTGAATGAGGTTCTAGCAAAGTGAAAATAATAGATATTTAACAAATTGTCTATTGGATTTAATTTTCTATATCCAGTTTTTTGCTGCATTATTTTATTCTTGCTGTTGTTCCATTCCCCTTACTAAGGATGATGATGATCAGGAGGAGGATGCAAATGTGTGTGCCTACATTATCTTTCCTAGTTTATCTTCTTTGGCATTGGTTAATCCATGATACCTTTTCATGTTGAAATAATGTTTAAGAGATTGTAGTTTGGACTCCTATGACCTATTTGGCATTAATATTTATACTGAATAAATAAATTCAATTATTTAATAATTTTAAGCATTTTTCATCAGAACTAAATATATCTGCATCAACAAGGCATTTAATAATATGAATTTATTATGAATTAGTTATATAGCCAATTAATAAATTATAAATCAATTAATAAATATATTAATAGAAATAATCTAATCTTTTTCCAAGCACCTATATTTCTGGTTTCACTATGCAATATTGGGGTTTTAAATCACATCACTTGTGAAATAACAGTGTTAATTTGAAGATGACTAATAGTGCTGCATATTTGTTAGCTTTAACTTAAACTATTTTATGATTAAAATAAATTCTTATATGGTGGACTGGTTATTATTAGGTCTAGTATCTTAAGAATATCCCAAAAGAGTACATAGGTAAATCCTCAGCAACAGTCAGTAGCTTTTAAATTGAATTTTCTTTCTCTAAAGATTGAGTACTTACATTTGATAAACTTATTCCATCAGTCCTTTTTGTTTTCCTGACACTGCCTGAAACTTTGAAACAAATAAATGATTAATTTGATACAGAAAGAGCTTTTTTTTTTTAGTTTTTTGGCAAGGCAAATGGGGTTAAGTGGCTTGCCCAAGGCAACACGGCTAGGTAATTAATAAGTGTCTGAGACCAGATTTGAACCCAGATTCTCCTGACTTCAGGGTCAGTGCTCGGTGCTTTATCCACTGAGCCACCTAGCTGACCCTCAGAAAGAGCTTTCTCAAGAGTTTTTTTTTTTTTTTTTTAATTAGGCATTGTAAAAGGACTTTAAGAAGCTAGTTATTCTAGGCATAACTATTTCCACTAGACTGGACATAAAGGTGTCTTCTATCCTGAAGGTCATAAAATGAAGGAAATTCCACAATTTCTTTTGAAAACTGATTTCACTTCCCCCCCTTATTAGACCAGGAATTATGTGGAGGGTTGAAGTCTTTTTGGCTACAATAGTAGCTAATTTACAACTCAAGAGAGGAGAATCTCCACCCAATTTAACAAGATTTAACAGCCTTTAAGACTGCACATTTTGTTTCTGCTAGTTCATAATTCTCTACATAATTTCCCTGCATCATTCCCTCATCAAAATTATTCAGGATAAAGCATCTACTGGGCCTTTCAGAGTACATTTGGAGATGAATGTATTACAGTGAGGACTTTATTGAGGCAGGATCCAGAGAATGACTGGCTGGGACAGCTGATTGGCATCCTGCAGAAGTTGGTCTTAGGGTTATACAACTAAGAGAAACAAAACTCAATGGAAAAAAACAAGTAAGCAAAAACAAGAGATATTGTAGCGGAGAAGCTATTTAACAGAGGTCCAATAATTCAGAAAAACTAGAAGGTCTATAAAGAGCAAGAATTATGTTTTATGATCCTATGCCAGTATCAAAATACCTTTTATAAGGACATGGGTGCCCATATATTGCAGATTCATTAATGGTTGCCACATAAGTTGTAAACAAAAACTTAAAATAGTATAAGAAAATGTAATAAAAGAGCATTTTAAAACTGCATGTGTCCAAAAAGTAATTTGTAACAAAATTTTCTATTTTAACTTTGGACATATTTAAAACGAACAAAAATTCCAGTTGAAGAATGAACCTCTCTTTTAAAGAAGTTAAAAATATACCAATAGGCATTATCCTGATATAAACAATCATAGTATTATTTCTTTTCCTTAAAGGAATTTGTTTTGATAAAAAGTCACATGCTATGTTAAATGGCCAAGACAAAAATACTTGTCAATTGTTTAAAATTTAGAAGATAGAGTTCCAATGACTCACTCTCACACACTTAATTATGATGCTCCTGGAATAATCACGGCAATTTGCTATTATAGAACAGAGAGGGACACGAGGACTTGTTCCCTTATGAAGTTGGGCAGACAATCCTTTTCAATGAGCCAGGTGAGGGATTCCTTTAAGAGAATCCTACCCCAGTTAAGGCTAGGATCATTCTTTCAAAGACTACTCACTCTTTCTGTAGTATTTAACATCAAACCTCACAGGGCTAATGGCTTCATTGGCATATTGTTGCCTTTCTATTTTAACATACTTGATGTCAGACATATCAATTATCAATACATTGTAATATAGCAATTACCTTTAATCAGAGCTTCAGGTGACTTGAGTACTAAGGAGAATCAAGAGTGTGCCAGGCTGTATTTTGGTATGAGATCCAGGGGGGAAAATCATAATTTAAATGTTGCTCATGTATCTAAAGACAGTGGTGGCAACAAAACAGATTTTGAGATGTAAAAATGCAGTAAACCTAATTCATATTTTTTATAAAAATCAACTTTTTACAATGAACCCATTTATTTATTAACTATGTCTAAAATAATTAAACATCTCCTTCTGGCTAGGAGGTCGCCCATCATCGCCATACTTCTTATATAATAATAAGCTAGAGATTGCCCCAAAGGAATATCAAATTATCATCATTATTTTAAATTCCTCATGTTACATAGGTGCTTTTCCCTCAAAACAAATAACTATAGTTTAGCCCTAGATTATATACATATTTAGAAACTTCTATACATGAACTTTTAACTGCTAGCTATCTTCAAAAATACAAATTATTACTTTCAGAATTCCTTAAAAACCATAAGAACATCTTAGTAACCCTAAATTTCTAACATGTGTTATTGATTCCAATGCAATAAAACAATAGTAAAAACAACCAGGCATTCAAGTCAATTAACAACATGACTCATTAAATTCTATAAAATAATATTTACATCATTATATTATGTATGAATCCACAGATTTATCCCAGAAGGGGTCATAATTTGAGACATTTCCCTTACCACCCCTTCAAAGCAATCACATGTTAATTATAGACTTTTAACATAACAGTATTCAAATAGCTTGCATGTTTACAAGAGAGAACCAAACACTGTAAATATAATTTCTTTGAAGTTACAAAAGAACATCATATAACTGATAAATACATCATAATCATCATTAAGTTACCTTGCAGTGGTTCCATAGAATTGCTATTTGTTCATCATTCAGAGCTGTCTGCAGTTACCATGAGAAAGTCCATACACCTCACTTCTTTAAATTTAAGCATACATTATTAATTTACATTGAATATAAGATTCTCATTTAAACATCTCATTTTCCCTTAAAACAAGAGAAAAATGCTATAAATGCTTGGCAAGTTAATACATTTTCCTATTTTCAAATAAAAAATGTTAAGTAGATTTTACTTTTAGTCACATACATATACAAATATAATATATGTACATGTATATGTGTGTGTATATATGTATATATTTATTCCCTTCCATAATCTTGTGCTAAGAGACAAAGATTATTGCAAACTTTCTTACTTTGCCAACAAAAGACCTTGTGAAATTGTTGACAATGGATAATCAATACTGATTTAACATCAAAACAATTAACAGATTACAAAATTTAGTGCAATCTTTTTCTTTCCCAAAAGAAATTGTTAAATATAGGGGGTGGAGCCAAGATGGTGACATGAAGGGATTGAGTCTTAGGAGCTCTCTGATAAAAACTCATAAACTAAGGAATCTAAACTTTTGAGAGACAGAACCCACAAAGGGACCCAGTGAGGCAGTTCTCCTACTCAAGGTAACCTGGAAAAGAGCAGAAAGGCTCTGCTCCGCAAGGTCGGAGGGGCAGCCCGCCAGAGGGGTGGCCCACCAGAGCGAAAGAACTTCAGCCTCCTGGAGGCAGCCCCAGGGCATGGGGAGCCATGCTCACAGCAGCGGAGGAGTCTCCTGAGCTGCACCCCGCAGAGCACCAGGCACAAAGTGGGGGAACAGAGGGGGACCTCTGCCAGAGTGAGCACGTGGAGCCCAGCCCTCAGAGCACACAGCGAGTAGCTTGGTCTTTTGTTAGCCCAGACCCAGAAACAGAAGCACGTGGAACCGGTAAGCAGGAGCCTCCCAGGGCATGATCCCATTGAGCTGAGGGAGGGGAGCGAAGAGAGAGAGACTGCCAACTCTGTCCTCTGCCCCTGGAACAGGACTCTGGGGCTCTGACCACATTCAGATCCTGATCCCAGTCTAGGCCCCGCCCATAGAACAGCAGGGCCCCCCCGCACCTTGGCCCTGTGGCAGAGGGGGGCGCTTATGGTCATTCACAGACCAGGAGAGAGGACAGAGCCTCACACACTGAGACCCTTGTGGGAGTGTCCCAAAAGCTCAGGAAGCACCCCAAAAAACAGGCTTAGGCTGGGAAAATGACCAAGCAAAGAAACCAGAGGAAGACCATTGAGATATATTATGCAAATGAGCCCAAGTAGGATCAAAATTCTCAGTCTGAAGATGAGGAAGCACAAGCTCCTGCATCTAGAGATGCAAGAAAAACAGAAATTGGGCTCAGGCTATGATAGATCTCAAAAAAGACTTTGAAAATCAAATGAAGGAGTTGGAAGAAAAACTGGGAAAAGAAAGTAGAGAGATGCAGGAAAAACATGAAAATGAAGTCAGCAGCTTAGTCAAGGAATTCCAAAAAAAATGCTGAAGAAAATAGCATGCTAAAAACCAGCTTAGGTCAAATGGATAAAACAGTTCAAAAAGTTATTGAGGAGAAGAATGCTTTAAAAAGCAAAATTGGCCAGAAGGAAAAAAAGATAAGAAAACTCTCTGAGGAGAACAAATCCTTCAGACAAAGAATAGAATTCAGGGAGATTGATGAATTCACCAGAAATCAGGAATCAATACTTCAAAACCAAAAAAATGAAAAATTAGAAGAAAATGTGAAATATCTCTTTGAAAAAACAACTGATATGGAAAACAGACTTAGGAAAGATAATTTGAAAATTATTGGAATACCTGAAAGTCATGATCAGGAAAAGAGCCTTGACATCATTTTCAAAGAATTACTACAGGAAAATTTCCCTGATATTTTAGAAGCAGAGGGCAAATAGAAATGGAGAGAATCCACCGTTCCCCCTGAGAAAGAGATCCCAAAAAACCAACCCCCAGGAATATTATAGCCAAGTTCCAGAACTACCAAGTCAAAGAGAAAATATTACAAGCAGCCAGAAGGACACAGTTCAAATATCGTGGAGCTACAGTCAGGACCACACAGGACTTAGCAGCAACTACAGTGGAAGCTCATAGGGCTTGGAATACAATATACTGGAAGGCAACAGAGCTTAGAATCCCTCCAAGAATGAGCTACCCAGCAAGGCTGAATATCCTCTTCCAGGGAAAAAGATGGACTTTCAATGAACCAGGGGAATTTCAAAGGTTCCTTTTGGAATGGCCAGAGCTGAACAGAAGGTTTGATCTTCAGATACAGGACTCAGGTGAAGCATGGAGATTGGAGGAGAGGGGGGAAATATGAGGGACTTAATGAGGATGAACTGCATGTATAGAAAAATGATACTGATAATATTCATATGAACCATCTCAGTTGATAGAACAGGTAGAGGAAGCTTTTATAGTTGAAGCAGAGGAGAAAGCTGAATTCAAAGATAAAATATGGTGTAAAAATGGAGTCAATAGGAAAAAAAAGGGAAATGGAATGGGAGAAAGAAAAAGGAGAGGGGGAATAGTCCAAGATATTTCACATAATAAGATTTTTTTTTATTACAATGAGCTATTGCAATGATATGGAAGGGGAAAGGCAAGGGGGGAATGAGGGAACTTTGCTTTCATCAGAGATGGCTAGGAGAAGAAACAGCAAATATACTCAATGGGGTATAGACATCTGGAGTAAGATGGAGGGGGGAGCAGGGGGAAGGGGGGGGATGTGAATAAAAGAGGAGAGGATGGACCATGGGGGGAGTGTGGTCAAATATAACACATTTTCTTTTTTACTTCTTGCAAGGGGCTGTAATTGGATGGCCTGCCCAGGACCATAGGACCAGGTGTATTCTGGGCCTAAGGGGTGGTATGGGGGCTCAGGGCTTCTTGGCCCCAGGACCAGGGATCTGTCTGCTGCGCCACTCAGCGACCCTACAGCAGAGTCAGAGTAAAAGGAGAGAGAAAATATAGTACATGGTAGTGGAGAAATAAGAAGGAGGGAGTTGCGATCAGCAATGGCAATGTTGGAAAAATATGGAAGTAACTTTTGTGATGACTTATAAAGATGTAATCCACCCAAGAGAGAGTTGTTGGTGTTGGAACAAAGACTGAAGCACATTTTTTGTTATTATTATTTGGGGGAGGGTGCAGGGCAAGTGGGTCTGGGTGGCCAGCCTGGGGCCACATAGCAGAGTGATCTTTTGGTGCCTGGTGCCGGATTCGGACCCAGGTGCTCCTGGCTCAAGGGCCAATGCTCTGTCTGCAACCCAGCCATCCCTACTATTATTACTATTTTATTTTATTTTGGGTCTTTTTTTTTTCTTCTTTTTGGTTTTTGCAGGGCAGTGGGGATCGGGTGGCTTGCATGTCACATGGCTGGTTGATTATCGGGTGTACGAGGCTGGATATGGACTCGGGTGCTCATGGCTCCAGGGCTGGTGCTTTGTCCATTTTGACACCTGGCCATACCTTCAATTATTACTATTATTTTTTTTAATTTTAATTTTTTTCTCTGCCCTTTACTTTTTCACCCAAGCAAGTCTATTTATATTCATGGGGGGAGGGGTATTTTGTTTACTTGTAAACAAGAATATTTTATTAATGTAAAAAAAAACATTTGTACAAAATGAGAATAAAAAATAAATTAAAAAAACAATTAAAAAAGAAATTGTTAAATATATTATATATGATTCAATCTTCCCAAATTCCTTGACATACAATTTATCCCAATTTTATTTTCCTTCTTAAAAATACATATAAATTTTAAGATTTGTTACAAAACTTTCAAAGGTGACTAAATTACTCTCTTTTAGCTCTCAGATAGTTTCTTTCTTCAACACAAGGTGGTGAATTTTTTTCCTATCAAAGGCCTTCCTGTCCTCTTTTCAAAGCCTCTTGAGGGCAGAAAGTCTACACTTATTAAAGTGTATAAAGTCTCAACACAAACTGAATACAATTGTGAATCAATATTAGGTTGACAAAAGCTTAACGCACAGTTGAGATCATTTCACAAACTTTGCAGCTTACAAACTTTCAAATGGCATAAGGGTATATGTTCAGATGCCAACTTCATTAATTACTTAATTTTAAATTAGACCCTTTTAAGAGATTAAATTCAAAACCCAAACTAAAAGGAGTAAAAATTATGCAGGTAACTATTTCAGACACAGACACAAACACAGAGACAATTCTTTCAAATTTCAGATTTCAAATTTACCAAAGTGAGATTTTTGATACCCTGGCTGGCACCAAAATCTCATAATTTAGAAACATTTTTCTACCTCTCAACTGGAGAGTCTTTTTGATGCTTACACACACACACACACACACACACACACGCATGCATTTATACACGAATATATTATTTATATTTTGAATGTACCAATTAAGACCAGTCAAAAAATAAATTTTTTTACAATAAGAATTTCTTGAGGAACCTCTTATATATTCATTAAAATTTTGAAATAGCCAAACAATAGTTAAAATTGAATGCATTCTTAAGTAACTTTATAAAGTTCAAATCAAGCTTTTTAATTACAGAGATATTACTTACTAGTACGGGCTTAATTAAATGATGAAATCTGAATTCCCTAGCCACAGAAAAAGTTATCCTCCCCCTTTTTTCTCTTAAGAAATTGACCATGAAGCTTCTCAATCAAACTGCCCATTTCCCCTTTCCTCTCCCAAGGGCGGGACTTTCTCAGCCCAGCTAATGTCTTCAAGGAATGAGGCTTGTAATTGAAAAACTCATGTAGTCCAAGGAAAAATGTCATCATTTTCTCCCCTTCTCCCCAAACCAGAAAGAAGGTATGGGTGTGGGTCCCCTATTTTAAACAATGGGTCTAAAACAATTTTTGGAGCAATCTTACTCTTCCTGCAGTAAAGCATTAATTCCATCTGGGACATAAGTTTGAGTTTCTAAGCTTTAAAAAGATTTTCCTTCTCCCTCTCCCCTCCCCCTGCAGAGGATGGGGGTCATAGAGAATGAGAGAGAGCATTTCAAAGAAAAAGAGAGAAAGAGAGAGTTCCACTCAAAGATTATTTCCAGGAGTTTAGGTGTTTTCCTTTTGTCAAGTTCCTTCCAAGGAGCTAGCATACAGCTGGGGAGTGGGAGTCTTTGTACCAAGTTTTCCCTATGTTTTAATTCTCCTAAACTTCTAGATAGGAAAATTAGACATATAACAAATACCCTTCCTTAAGACACCTCAGCACTGCCATCACTGGTCAGCCTGACCAAAACACAAGGCAGGCCCATTTAAGGGCTACTTCAAAATGTGTGAGCCATGTCTGATATCACACCTCTGCTGTCTCCCCTCTAAATTCTACCTTTTTTCATTTTCCCAGGCTGGAAAAGGGACACACAGAATGAGGGCTAGAGGTCCAAGAATTTTCCTACTTTTCTAAAAATATAGGATCTCAAAAACATGTGTTTTTCTTACCTATGGAGCTTTATACGGTTTCCCTGGCCTAGGCAGAAATTTTTCTCCTGTCTGGCTCACCAAATATATAGCCCCTAGATTGTGTGAGTTTGATGCTGCCTGTGAGGAATCACTATTAGACTCCATAAAGCAAGTGTGGAAAGAAAATAAAAATTTGTTAAAAGAAGTTAGAACACATAAGAAAGTGATGGGTAAAGAGAGAGACAGAGAGTCAAGCAGAGTTGACTAAGCCAGAGTCAGAGATGAGTGGTCCTGAGCAGATTTTTATGGTCTTTTCCCTTATCCATAGGACAACAGGTGAATTCCCTTCCCCCTTACTGGACCCAGAATTAGGTAGAGGGTTGAAGACTTTTTATGCTAAACAATGAAACAATGCTAGTCAATTTATGTCTCAAGAGTGAGGAATCTCCACCCAATTTAACAAAATTTAACATCCTTTAAGAGTACAAATTTTGTTCTGCTAGTTCACAATTTTCTACATCATTACCTTGCATCATTTTGAGACCTTTTAAATTTACTTCTTTTGTTTTTAAAAATAAAGCAGCATAATTTTATTCAGCAAACTAAATTTTAGTTTTATTAAAGTCAATTACTTTTAGTTCTCCACAGATATTCCAAGCATGCTTTTATTTTTTTTTTTGAAAATTAGTGACTTGGAAGAGATTTTTTTTGTGTTACAAAAATGCATTGGTATAGAATAGAAGATTGCATTGTTTTTTAAAATCTGAGGTGACCTAGAAACTTTATTTTTAATTAAGTTTATATTAAGAAGCTGAAAGCAACTTCAGAGGCCAACTAGTCAAGTGTCCTCATTTTTCAGATGCATAAAATGAATCATGGAAAGTAAATGACTTATAATTGGTCACAAGCTAGTAAACATGAGAGGTGATATTTGAACTCAGATCAATGCTAAAGTCCAAGCACTTGATTTTAGAGATTAGATCCAGTCAGGGGTTAAATGACTTCCTTAAAGTAGTGTATAAATTGGATGTCAGAGTTCTCATAAAACTGTATTATTCTTTTCAGAGAAGTACTCCTTTGCATTGCTAACCACCTCTTCAATATGGTCTACCTACATCATTACAAATAGGAATCATATTTCATTTTCTTCATTTAAACAATATTTTTCTGACTGTTTTGGTATTAGTGCATCTTTATTATAGAAAATAGGTCTTAGAAATATGACAGTCTCTCAATTAATAAGTATTTGTTAATTACAACTATTTGTCATACTCAGTGATAAGCATTGGGGTAAAAAGAAAAGTAAAAAGCAAAAACAAACATGCAAGTCAATAACAGTTCCTCCTTTCAAAGAGCTCCCCATCTAATGGGAAAGACATCAGCTATACACAAACAACACTTACATAGGTAAATTGGTGAAAACTGATAGAAGGAAAGCTCTTAGATTCAGAGGAATTTAGGAAACCTTGTAGAAGGTTAGGTTTCAGTTAGGCTTAAGAGAGGTGAAGGAAGCTAGGTGGAAAAGAAGAGAGCATTCCAATTCTGAATGGTAGTCAATGAAAATTCCTGGAGTCAATCATAAGATGAAGTATTTTGTTTAGGGAAAAGGTTTTAGGTTTAAGAGTTGTAAAGTATTTTCAGACAAGGATTAATTAAAGAGTATAAAATAATCAATATATTTAATGATTATTTTTATCTCTCCAAATCCAGTGGCATTTGATAAGATTCAGCTTTTTTCAGCTATTTAGTTGTTTAATGCAAGAACTAAGATGAAATCTAGTCTTAATTTTGCAATAAAAAGAAGCTATATCCTTTGGAATCTAGAACATAAAATTCTGTCTTTGTCTCAAGATTTAAAATTTCAGGGGTGGCTAGGTGGTGTAGTGGATAAAGCACCAGCCTTGGAGTCAGAAGTACCTGGGTTCAAATCTGGTCTCAGACACTTAATTCCCTAGCCCTGTGGCCTTGGGCAAGCCACTTAATCCCATTTGCCTTGCAAAAACCTAAAAAACAAGATTTAAAATTTCACTGGATAGAAAAAAAAACAATGATTAACACACAATAAACATTCTGAGAATTTAAGAAATGGTTACCATAAGGGGTAACTTCAAAACATTTCAGAAAACAAGATTAGTAATTAGTGATACATACCCGATGACTCCCAGCACACTGGGAGCACCGAAAGAACACTCTTCTACATATGGAAGATAAAATAGTTTGATTGAATACATTTGGAACTATCCCAACCTGTTCAGCTACAGAGGACATATGTTAGAAATTCACATGACATGCAAGCAAAAATCAGCCAATGATTTCTCTTTCGCACTCACTTTCAGAGGAAAGGAGGGTTTAAAATCTCTACTAGACATCTACTAGACATAGAATTTAAGATTTCTGAAAAGCAATGGTTAGATAGATAGATTTGAGGATTATAAATACAGAGGTGACAATTTCATCAATGTGAACAGATGAAACCACCAAATTGTTTTAGAGGGACAGGAGAAGAGGACTCAGGGAAGATCCTTGTGGTCATCAATGTTTAGTGTTTGCTGTTGTCCTTCATTCTCAAAGAAGTACACAACTTCACCGTGGTGATGTCATGACAAGCACGTGAATTGGATTTGAATGAGAGGGTACTGTGTAAAGTCACCAGCCTCACTTTCAACTCCAGAGCCATCTGGGTTCAGTGACCAGATATGAATCAGGATTTCTAGAGATTCCCCTAGATGCAAGACAATCAGGGTTAAGCAACTTGCTCAAGGTCAAATAACTAGTAAGGGACAAGTGTCTAAGACCACTTTTGAACTGGGGTCCTCAACTCCAGTGGCGATGCCATTCAATATCCCACTAAGGAAGAGAAAAAACAGTCAAAGAGGAAGTAGGAGAACCTGGAGAGAAAAGCATCTTTGAAACTTAAAAAGAAGAGAGCATCAAAGAGAAAATGATAATTAATAGTATCAAAGGCTACAAAGATGTTAAGAAGGATGACTGAGAAAAGGTCATTTGATTTGATAATTAAGACATTGTTAATTTTGCAGAAATCAGTTTTAGTAGTAGTAAAATTCATTATCTGTTTTTTCCAATTTTTCCAATTCCATCCTTAGAACACTTGAATAAATTTTGCTCAGGGAACTGTTTTCAAGTGTCATTTTGTTTTTGCTTCTGATTTCTTAATAGTTATATGCTCTTACAGGTGAATGGTCAAAGAATCAACTTTGGAAAGATTTCAGAGATTTTTTTTTCTTCCAATACAGAGCTTAGAAGATCACCTCTATAACTTACATGTAGCATCTAGGTTTTGCTTAAAGATCACAAATGAAAACCTTACCAGGCAACTTATTCCACTTTTGAAAAACTTTATTTTGTAGTCTTTCCTTACATCCAGCTTAAATATGTTTCTTTGCAAATTCCAATCTAGATCTTAGTATTCCCTAAGGAGACAGAGAACATATAGCTTCCAAGTACCTAAAAAGAGTTATAAACCAATTCAATCTGTTCAAGATCCTCACTATCTTGATTGTCATACCTTTGTCATTGCAATTTATCAACATTGTTCCTAAAATATATTGCTCTATGTTAATGTAGTCAGCCCAGAACTAAATTTAATTCTTCAGATATGATCTGGCCAAAGCATCAGTAGATTCTCACATTCCAGCAAGAAGCATAGCAGATACCATATATGCTCAGAAAATAATAGAACTATATTCTGATGAGAAAGGACATAACACTTACCAGAATAGCATACCAGACAACAACAAGCTCTTAGAAGTATGAATTGTTTCTCTAATGAATTCATATGTCCTGGCCCCATATTTTCCCTTCACTTTTCACATTCTTCTAGGTACAAACATGATCCTGTAAAGAATATAACCCACGAGTATGAAAAGGAATCTTTATTGTAATTTATTTGTTCAGCTCTATCAATAAATATATTTTTATTGTGAGTTAATACATTATCTATAGTTGATAGAAAAAATATCTTTGATGGAGCTAATCTTGTTAGCTTAAATTTTAAGGGGATTATCATTCCCAGAGTTCCAAAACACATGT
The DNA here is from genome assembly GCF_037893015.1 of Macrotis lagotis. Taxonomy (NCBI): domain Eukaryota; kingdom Metazoa; phylum Chordata; class Mammalia; order Peramelemorphia; family Peramelidae; genus Macrotis; species Macrotis lagotis. The sequence continues at coordinate 150,862,022 of NC_133660.1, read as the reverse complement.
AAATTTTATTGAACTCATATATGAGGTAGAAGGGGCCTTCATAGTGTATCAAGTACCAAGGGTATCTATATCAATTTAATTTTGTAGATATTTAGAATATATTTTTTCTGTCTATCTGTATTACTGGGTTTTGTAAGTAATATATAAAATACTGATTATTAAGTGAGTTTGTTTTCTTTATGATTATTTTTTAGAATAATCTGATTATTTTTTCTTTGAATTATTGGGGTGCCCTAAATATATATTTTGCAAATAGATATATTTCCTTACTCATTCCCCTGCTTATTTTCCCAATTACTTGCCTAATTTCTATGGATAGCATTTGTAGTTCTTTATCTAATAAAAGGAAAGGCAATAGTCATCCTATTTTAATACCTTGATGTCATTGGGAATGTTTTAAATGTTTCTCCACTATAAATAATTTCAAGTCCTGGTTTTATGTTTAAACTTTTTATCATATCTGGGAAATTTTAAAATTATATTTCTCAGTATTTTTAAAAACTTTAGAATATGATGCTTTGCTGAAAGTTTTTTCTGAAATTAATTGATATGACAATTAAAAAATTCTTATATTTATATTAATTGATATAGTTATACTTATTTATATTTATATTTTTATTTAATTTTTATTTATTTATATTTATTTATATTTACTTATTTATTTATATTTATTTATTTTATTTATATTTTATTTATATATTTCTATTTCTATTTATTTATATATTTCTATTTATTCTTATATTTCTTATAATAAGTTCTGAACCACAAAGGCTGTCATATTTAACTACTTTTAAATTTATGTTATAGGGAAAAGATTTAATTTGATCCTCTCAGTTAATTACTTCAGGTTCTGGAAATTTTGTGGATTAGATTTTTCCTCTAAACACTAGTCTACAAATTGATATCAATGCACCTGGAGTGCCACACAATAAGTACTGCCATACCCAAGATAGGGGCTGGGATCAGGGTTAATATATGATTCTAAGGCATAGAGAATGATGGGATTGCAGGTAGGAGCAGTAAGGCATCTCAAAGTTTCACAAGGTAAATTTAACATAACAAGCAAAATTCCAAAGACAAAGCTTCAGAACCTCTGGAGGGGAGAATTGGGGAGATCTACAAAATACTCAAGAAGCTGGAACTGACATCTTCTGAGTTTGTCAGTTCCAAGGTAAGAAGCTTACTGGAGTGCACGAATGTTTCTGGGGAAAGAGTTCACTGACTTTGAGAAGAGTATTAAGATAAGGTTTTAAATGAGAAAAAAGATCAAAGTTCAGAAAATCAAAAATAGATCTGGTAAGGGAAACAGTCATCTAATAAATTAACATGTTAAGTACAGAAAATTTTCCTCATTCTTCCCCAAATATAGACATATACAGTAGAAAGAAAATATCTGCATGGGTATCATACATACTAAATAACTCATGAGAAATTTATCATATATATTCAGGGCAGAACAACTACCAACATTGCTAAGTTGCCTATGTCTGACTAATTGAAACATGTTCATACTGGACCTGCTCTCTGAAAGATTATTACATCTCAGATGCTCCTCACTGGTTATCTCTGTTTCATTCTTGGCAGAAATCACAAGTTCGTTGAGCTGATAGATTAACCATTTCTGTAAGGTATCTTTTCTATCCCTCAGGAATTGAGTGATTAATAAGATTCTTCACTGTTGAGAGGACTGCAGTTTTATAGTCTGAAAAATGAAGGGCTATAGTTCTTTAAATTCATTTTCTTAATTTGTATATTCATAATCTTTATAGGTCTCAGATTTAGCCCATAACTTCTGAACCACCTGCTATGACTTCCCTCTAGAAGTGGCATTATGATTGGCAGTTTTCTAGACAATAAAGAGAGCAATAGTTGTCTTCAGTAGCCTTAATTGTCAAAGGTTATGAAGGTCTTCTCAGTCAGGCTAAACAAAAACAGAGATCTGGTTATGATAAAACCCACCCTCAGAACTCTTCGGTTTCACTCTTGTCTGTTAATTCCCCTCTTCTCAACTCTTCAGAAATCTATTTTAATTTACAGTCCATTTTAAGTAGGGAAATATCACCAAATGTTCTATTTCTTCAAATAAAAAGTGTAGAGTAAAATCAGCCTCCTTGTAACTGGGCTCTTCTGTGGAATGAAAATAGCAAAGACTGTGCTGGCTAGAGAAGACTGACCTTTGTTCCACTCTTCACTTTCTCCATTCTAAGGCATTCTAAACCTGTAACATCATACTACCATCTTTTCTACACTCATAGAAGCTTCAACACCATAATAACATTGAGTCATTAACAACTAGTCTTTAAGACCAGTCATTTAACTAGTTCTGAATTTATCTGCCTATATCACAAATCATCTTAACTCTTGCCTTGTCACTGGACTTCAGTGACTCTGTAAGAGAGTGAGGCTACGAACTTTTTGAAGCTCTGTCTCACTTAAATCCAATTTACTCACAAATCAAGATATTACTCTTGTGAAGTCTTTGATGATCTTAGAGAAAGAGGGAAGGACAACCACAAATAAAAGATAAAAGAGAATCTCTCCAGCTAGGTGGTGCAGTGTGGCACCTTGGGCAAAACACTTAACCCCAATTCCTAACAAAAATCAAAAAGAAAGATAAAAGAGAACTATTTATGAATATAGCCTTCTTAACGTAGTCTATTTGATATTTTAATTTTTTTTTTTGGTTTTTGCAAGGCAAATGGGGTTGAGTGGCTTGCCCAAGGCCACACAGCTAGGTAATTATTCAATGTCTGAGGTCAGATTTGAACTCAGGCACTCCTGACTCCAGGGCTGGTACTCTATCCAGTTCTCCACCTAGCTCCCCCCTTAATTTGAATTCTTAATTGATATTGATGTACTTTTTCCTAAGATATTTTTCCTCAAAGTGCTTAAGAATTTTTCCTCTTTTTTATTTTTGCTATTTTACCAAAAAACTTAATTTACTTTTCTTTTGTTAAATTTAACTCAAATTCACTCTATACAAGTTTTCTCTTGTATAGTCTATTTAAGCTTTACTCAGTTTTTCTTTTTGGGTTCCTTTGATTTTTTTAAAATTATGTTGCCTTTTTGTACTTCTATATAACAGTGAATTTTAAATATTTTTATTGTTGATATAGATGATTTGAGGATAATCACTTTTGATAAATTTCTTTATTTCTTTAATCAATGTAAATTCACCATTATTTAATTTGACATTTTGATTTTAATTGAAAATAATCAAATTTGTTAATAGTTAATTTTTATTATTGACTGACTTGTTATCCTTTTGACATCTTTCTTTTGGATTCAACTGACTTAATCCAAGTCATTATTAAATTTATGAATATTTGAAGATATTTACCTAAAAATAAGAAAATCTTGGATCTCTCTCTCTCTCTCTCTCTCTCTCTCTTTCTCTAATACATTAAACTGTTCCTATGTTTTGTGAATAAGTTCATCCATTTCATAATTATGACTATGATTTTTTTCTTTTTGTTCAGGAAATTTCACCTGAGTATCTTCCATTACTAAAGAAGATGGACACTTTACAAATTTAGAGATGTTCAGAGAACACTAAAAGTTTAAGTGACTTGCCCTGGATTGTACAATTAGTAAATTTCAGAAAACTAAAGATAAAACATTTTCTGGACTAAAGTCAGCTCTTCTCTATGTTAAACTATTTCTGATTTTTAATTTTGTTCCCTTCGACTTCAATATGTTCAGTTTAATATTTCTTTGCCATCTCCTCTTCACTCCCAAATCTTTAGGGCAAAAAAGGATAAAGATAAATTAAGAAATCTCTATTTTTGCTTACTTGAAAAAAATCATAGCCTGGGCTTCTCTACCTTCTTTCCCTAGCTGTGCTTAAAGTCTATGGTAAGCGGGTAGATTATTGGACCTGTATTTAGAAAGATCTGAGTTTACATCTTAGCTCAGATACTTGCTGGTTGTGTGATTCTGAGCAAGTCACTTGCCTTCTCTAACCCTCAGTTTTCTCCTGTCTTACAATATTGTGGTGAAGATCAGGTAAGATAAAATGTGAGGAAAAAAGTTACTAGATGTTTTGGCCACAATAGAGCCAAACAGAATTATATATGGAGGTATGTTTTGAAACTTCACTTGCCATGTCCAATTAAAGAAGGGTACAGATCACAATGTAGGACAGGGAGAGAGCAAGGTGCAGAAGAAACAAAAAGAATCCAGAAAGAGGTGGGGCAGGAGATTGAGGAGAAGAAAGGAGTCATTCTGGGGCTGTCAAATAACTTGATTTTGGTTTCCTGGAAGGTCTAAAGGCATGTCAATGGCAAGCTAAAGAACTTCAGGGAAAGGAATCAAAGGGTTTTCTAACTCTCAGTACACTGTTAAAATGTTCATCACACTGATTTACAACTTAGGATAAGGTAACTTTCATTTATTAAAAGTATTTGGATGCACTGAAGAGAGTCCTACTTTAAAATACATTCTTCTTTATAGTGAATAGTAATAGAATATTGAATACCTTATGTTTTCTCTTATCTTTTTTTCAGCATTTGAGTTTCTCTTGTGTCTTGTTACTGTAGAACACATTTTTGATTTAATTCTACTCTTTACCTATTTAAGATTGAAATCACTCTATTTTGTTGAATTATCATTTTTTTTCTCTTGGCATATACTTAATTTCATGATGTAAGTGCTTCTTGGTTGTAGTCCTAGCTGTTTTGCCTTCTAGAATTGCATGTTTCACCACCTCTAGTCCTTGAATGTTGGAGCTGCTAAATCCTGTGTAATCCTGATTGTGGTTCCCTGATATTTGAATTGTTTCCTTATTTCTACTAGCAGTATTTTTTCTGTGACCTGAAAATATACAATTTGGCAATAATATTCCTTGGAATTTTTATTTTGAGGTAGATTTTTTTCAGTGCCCATTTTTGCCTTCTTGTTTCAGGGTATCTGGATAGTTTTCCTTGATAATTTCTTAAAAAATGATGTCCAAATCTTTTTTTTTTTGATTAAGGCTTTCATGTAGTTCAATGATTCTTACATTGTCTCTTTAAAGCTATCTTTCTGGTAAATAGTTTTTTGGTTTTGTTTGGTTTTTGATGCAATTTTTTTATTTTTTTCATTCTTTTGAATGTATTTTGATTGATTTCTGATATCTCACAGAGTCATTAGCATCTACTTTACCAATTATAACTTTCAAGGACTTGTTTTCCTCAATTGGTTTTTGTCTTTTTTTTATTTTGTTCAATTATGGGTTTTAAGAAGTTTTTCTACTCTGCTGACCCTTTTTTCATAATTAATTCTACTGTATCACTTCTATTTTTTCCCAATTTTTCTTCTACTCCTATTATATGATCTTTTTATTTTTAGGTTTTTGCAAGGCAAATGGGGTTAAGTGGCTTGCCTAAGGCCACACAGCTAGGTAATTATTTTGTGTGAGGTCAGATTTGAACCCAGGTACTCTCGACTGCAGGGCCAGTGCTTTATCTACTGCACCACCTAGCCACCCCCTATTATATGATCTTTAAGGTGCTCTTTGAATTCTTCCATGAATAACAACATCTATTCAAAACCATAGTTAAAAAAAACAAAAATGTGTATTTAATTTTTACCATGTTACTTACTACTCTAGAATTAAGGAAACATATCACAGTCAAATATTTCTGCCTAATATAAGAGAATAGAGGAAATACACGTTAGCAAAATGTATTGCTTGGCAATATGTATGAACATGAAAATGACAGAAATATATATTCATGACACACACGCAGACAGCAAATATATAGGAAATTTATGGTAAGAGGACTTAGATCTTTAAAATTACAGGGCTACCAGTATCCTTTAGTAATATCATAATACTGATGTTTACCATTCTACTTAATGTGATACTTTCAGAGATAACTAAATTTGCTTCTGCTAATGCTTTCTAGTCTTTAGCTATTTAAGGTCATATCCTAAACTTTTAAGCTCCATATGTTAAGGTCTAGAAACCTCTCTCTCTGACTGCCAATGACAGTGCTAGTCTATATTTTAGGACAATTGTTTCTCATGGGTTTCATAATGAAGATAAAAGCAGGCAGAGAGAGACTCAGGCTAAAAGATTTTTAATGGGACCTTAAGTAATACAATATTCTCCAGTTACTCATCCATGTTTATTAAGTTAAATCTGTGACAATAAGCACGAGCATGTCTATACAATGATTTTGTTATTTATATGGCAGTGACATAAAATTATGATCTCTTTTAACGAAGTCTAAAGTTTAAACTTTATTTAAGTTATTCAATTGCATCCAAACTACCACAAGTGTTCAACATTTAAAAATCAAACTGATTATGTGTGGATAGTTAGATTCTGGAATATAATTTCATTTTCATTCTAAACACTGTACCAGAAACTTACCTTATTCTTTTCTTTTAAACCCTATTCATTTATCATCAAGTATGCAATTATAGATCAAAATGTTAAAAATATTTTCATTCCTATAACATTGTCAGGTTGTTTGAAAATAATGATAATTTTGGATTACCCGTTTTAAGCCATCTTGAAACTATAAAGGACCATCAGAAGCATTCTATAGAAATAAACTTTGTTGCTTTTAATTGCAATATAAAAATCACCTTAAAATTTAAACTCATCCTCACTTATGTTATTCTTGTATCCAGCAGAATTTTAAAAAGAACGGGTTGACAAATACTTGTCAACCTTTTGATAGCATTTCTGTGAGAATATACTTATATATGTGTGTGTGTGTGTGTGTGTGTGTGTGTGTGTGTGTGTGTGTGTGTGTGTGTGTACATATATAAAATTACCTTAGAAATTCACAACACATTTTGCTGTTGAAAATGGTTTGTGGTACAAAACATTTTGAGACCCACAGGCTATCTGTCAAACACTATACCTACTGAAGATCACTTTTAAGCTAAAATTAATTCAATTATTTTGAATGGTTTTGAAGTATAAGATACAAGATAACAAAGACTTAGAAAATTCCTTATGATTTGTATTAAATCCTGGGCTTGGATCTCACTTATTATCTGTGTAGAGGTAAAGAAAGGAAGGAGATCTTGCTTCCAAAATTCTGCATGCAAATGAAGTTGGGTAAGAGTGAAAAGTAATAAAAGTAGGTAATATTTAGAACTTGAAGGGACCTTCAAGGCATTTAATCTAATTTCTTTATCTTTGTTAAATAAGCTTAGGAACCTAGAAGCGAATTGACATTTTTAAGAAAATAACGAAATATGTTATTTGAATTTAGTTCCTCTGAAACAAAATTCTTTGCTTTTTCCATTGTACCTACATACCACTACATTGTACTCAACCCTATTGGCTTATTTTCCCCTTAATTCTGAATAAAATCAGTAGCAAGGTACAGATGGAAAAATAAAAAAGCAAACATCAACTTTTACTGTATAGAACAACACTTAAAGAAATACTATTTATATAAACTTAAATGCAAAAGCAATTTTTTTAGCCTGGAAAAATATAGGTGATCTTCAATTATGTATGAAGGATACATAATAAAAGAAATTAGTATAAGTGTAACTCTTTCATCAAATGATAGACAATAAAAGCTAGACAGGTCCATAGTCAAAAAGATTGTAAATTTCAGAAGATGTATCCATTATGTCATATGTCATTCCAAAGAAAATGTAGGGAAAGATAATGAAAAAAAATGACATATGGGTGTTTACTTCAGTTGGGAAAGCAACTGCAATGTTGAATGATAGATTCATTTAAATAGGGAAGTATTTTATTATTCTAAATTCAAAGTTGACTGGTAGTAATACTTCAGAAAAGATCTAGAGTTAGGAGAAACCTAGTTTACATCTTAGATCTCATACTTAGCCATTATGGTATGCAGGATAAGCCATTCCATCCCTCTGAGCTCCAGTTTCAGCATCTCCAAAAGAGTGACAGTAGTACTAATCTGATTGGGTTGAATAAATATTTAGTAAACACCTGCTCTATGGCAGGAATTATACTAAACACTGTTAGTGTAATTAATGAAAAGATGGTCCCAGTCCTTAAGGAGCTTAGCTGTCCCCACATGGCTCTTACAAATCTTAAAATGTAATTTAAATGTGAGTTATTTCAACAGACTAAAAATTGTATTAAAATTTAATTCCACTTAGAAAAAAAATACCCTTTATATTTTCCCTTTGCTTAGATAGATAGTATATCCTAAATCACACACTGGATATGATATATTTGGATAGAAAGTATCACTTGGGCTATAACATAACCATGAAAGCTTCACAAATAATAAAATCTCTATTAACCAGATATGAATATGAAACCAATTTCATTTTCTATTCTGATTAGCTATGGGCAAAATAGAAAACTCATTCTTTTTGAAGCTCCCTCTCTCCTCATGCCAACACCATACTTTATATGGGAGAACTCAATAAGTACTTTTGGAAGAAGCAAATTTCAGTCTTTTTTTCTAAAGTGCATTAAGATAGAACAGTAGAAACAGATTATAATAATGAAAATTAAAAAAATACTAAAAGGAATTCAAATTCTAAGATCCACAGGCTGTCTCTCAAGCACAATACCTACTGGAGATCTCACTTTTAAGCTAAAATTAATTTTGATCTTGATCTCATAAAATAAATAAACACACCTCAACTTCTAATGGAGAGATTAGGGATTAGAGTTGGAATACTTAATACATTGTAAAAAATCTATTTACTATATCCATTTTAAACTTTTTTTCTTTTTTAAAAATTTGAAGACTCATTTCTGAAAGTTAAGGGGAAAGCTTGTTGGGGTATATTCACTTAATTGTGACATAAAAGAAAAAGAATCTATAAGCATTATCATTAAAAAGGACAGGAAAAGTATATAATAATGCAATTGTCCATCTTACTGATTTAGTACAAAATGCATGTAATTTGATTACTTTCAAAGTAAATCATAAAACTTTGCAATATCTATTTTGAGGTCATTGTTCTGTAACCCAAATCATATGATAAAATGCTAAAAATATTGTAGTAGTACCAGAATCATAGAATCTCAATGGGAAGAGACAGTGATGATTACCTAGTCTACCCCATAATGGAACAAGTGTCCCCTCTATGGTTGACCTGAGAAATGATCATCCAGTCTAGGTCTACTGTCATCTAGTAAGGGAGAATTTGCTACTTCCCTATGCTGCTCAAGTCACTTTTAATTAGTTATTTTAAAAATTCCCTTACATTGAGCCTAAAGCTGTTTCTTTGCTATTTAAATTTGCTACTCACAAATAATGTCTCTTAGCTCAGATATCTATACCCTACAGCCTGCTGGCTGCTACCAAGATTCTCAGCAAAGCACAAAAGAAGAAAAAAATATGTATTTGTTATCTTCTGACCTGCCTTTCTAAATTCCTCAACCATTCTTTCTTTTATTCCCAGGATGATAGGCTATTGGTAACCTCATACTGGTCTTAAATCACCTATTCCATTGTGGGTTTCTATTGTCATTTTTCTGAGAAACAAATAATTCCCCTACACTAGCTTTTTATTGATATCAGTTAGGCTTTTATTTGATTAAAATATTTCACTAAAAATAAGTGACTGATAAGTTTAATACCCTTAAGGTCTATTTGTATTTTGAAAGAAATATTTGTTAATTCAAATTAATCTCTAATTGATAGGGAAACTTCCAACAGACAAATGCTCCGCTTCATAATATTCTCTTCTAAGGAGTATAATTCATGAAAAAGCACTCTTCTTCCTCCCTCATAAATAATGAAGAAAGCTTGCATTCACTCTTCAGCTTTCAAATTTATTTCAAATGAATGAACTATAGATTTTTATACAGTGGTTCATTGACTCATAGGGAATCATTAATGCTTCTCCATTTTCCCCAATACCTTAACTACTTATCATTGGAGTTGTATGATTTTAACTAAAGCTATTACAACTTGAGAACAATTTTCATAGACTAATAATATCTCAAAGACCCAATTTTTGTTTTGTTTTTACATTAAAGGTTTACCAGTCACTCTCACTTCATGAGAGAGCTTTTATTAAAAAAAATCCCCAAACAGTGGGATTTGTTTGATAGTGCATATATTTCATATCTGTATCATAGCTCTCTTCTTTATTTTTAGTTAACAGTAATCCATTTTCTTCCTACCCTGCTGTCCTTCTCTATCTCAATGGTAATTTAAAAAGAAAGAAAAAAAAAATAGCCTAGTCAAAAAAAAGCATATTTTATCTGACTGCAAAAAAATATATATGTTTCCTTCTGTACCCTAAACTAAATATATCACCACTTTTTTGTGGATAGCATGTTTTTAATATCATTTTATTAATCATAATTCTTAAGGCTTTCAAAGTTGTCATTGCTGTGTTTTAGTTATACACACAGATGTATTTTGATTGCTCATGGCATTTTCATCAATATATAAAAGTCTTAAAATTGTTCATTTTTGCAATATTGATATATTTCATATTGGTTTTTTGGTTCTGCTTATGTCATTATGAATCTGCTCATATGCATCTTGCCATATATTTTGGAAATCATCTATTTCTTCATTTATTCATTTTGAAGCACAACAGCTCTCTGTCACATTCAGATACAATAATTTTTTTCGTCTCATGGACTGACATATTAATCTGTTTTTTTTATTCCTTGTTCTCTATAAAAATAACTGCTATAAATATTTTTTGTACATAAAGCATCTTTTTCATTTTTCTTTTTTTTTAGGGGTGGGAAAAGGGAATAGTGGTATAACACTAGACAAACAAAGTTTACTGAATTGGAATGCAAATTGCAAATTGCTTCTCAGAAGTACATGTCTATCAGTAGTGCATAAATGTTCTTTTTTTCACCCCCTAAATTCCCTAAAATGTTTAAATAATTTTTTATCACCTTTTTTCAGTCTGATTAGAGTGAGGTGTAATCTCAAAATTGTTTTAATTTATATTACTTTAATTAGTAGTGATCCACTCACTTTTTTAGGGTTTTATTTTTTTTTTTTTTGGCAAGGCAAATGGGGTTAAGTGGCTTGCCCAAGGCCACGCTGGGTAATTATTAAGTGTCTGAGACTGGATTTGCACCCAGGTACTCCTGACTCCAAGGCTGGTGCTTTATCCACTATGCCACCTAGCCGCCCTGATCCACTCATTTTTTTTAGACAAAGGCCTATAGAAATGAAATGAATTGGTCAGTATCATACAGCCAAGTAAAATGCAGAATAAAAATTAAAGTCAGAGCCCCTGAGTCTTAATCCAGTATAAATTCTTCTATATTATACTATTTTATATGCAGAAATAGCTGTAAATTTACACCTTAAAATTACTCATTTCACAGGTGTTTATATTGTTTCACTAAAGGTTTAAATTTAAAACTAGAATGTTTTCTAATCTTCAGATTTTGCATTTCCTTTTAGCAACCCTGTTAACTCACTCCCTTTTTCATGTTTTACAAACCCTACTTTATTTCTCTATTTTAATTTCCCTTTCCTTTCACAGTTTCATTTTCATGTCCTATCTTTTTTTTTTTCCTCACTTGAATTCTCTTGACTTGTGCTCTTCCGTCAAGGTGCAGACATTTCTGGTCCTGAGAGAGTGTTTTGATAAAGTACTTTTACTTGCCCTTGTTGATTTGCTTTGTGAATGATGTGATGCATTTTTTTGATGCATATTAAAATGTGGTGACTAATACAGGACGCAATTAGGGACATTGGGAGAAAATTGTTTACTTGGATTAGAAAAATCATTAGTTTTTAGTCATGGATTATCTCATGATTAATGAGTTCTAGCCAATGCCCACTTTTTGAAAGTATAAAACGTTTTATCTTCCTATAATAACAATATTTTGCTTGTCAACATGGCTTTGTAAAACACTAAAATCAATATTCTTTTTAGTAAGAGCTACTATTCTTATTTTTGTTATGCTTTTTAAAAAAGTTTTGACCAGGATTATATAAGCATATTCTGCACAATATTTTTTAAATTTTTAATTAATTTTAATTTTTAATTAATTTTTGCAAGATGCTATATTTTTTCCCATTTTTGCCTTTTATATTGTTCTTCATTTTTTTCCATTCTTTAAGTAGTAAAGGCACAGCTAATAGAACAATCAATTGTGGTTCCAGCATAGTATCTGAGGAAGGAAGCAAAGAGAATATGAATTTTATTAAAGCTTATGGCCACCGTCCAGTATGGGGATCTGGTAAATGTCAAACAACTGTCTCTCCAAAAAAAAAAAAACAAAACCATGAATATCATACTTTTTTGATGGGCATTATTAGATTTTCATCACTTTTAAAAGTCTAAACAATTACCAAAAGAAAAAAAAAATCCCTGCTTTTTTAGTGTTTGCCAATTTCAGAGCATAAATGTTCACATTTTATATTCTACCATACTTCACCCATCAATTATTTTTTTTATTTCAGTGATTGATGTATCTTGGATCTTATCTGGGATTAAGTTACTCATTTCACTCCTTTGGCTTCTAATCAGACTCAAACTTATCAATTTGTTTGCAAACTGAAATTCTAATTCTCATTTTATTGAAGTTCCAAGGAGAGGCACTTGAAAAAATGCAGGAAATAGAGTTATGTATAGAAAATTTTAGATAATACTTTTTCTCAAAACTGATTGTTTTCTTTTTGTAAGGCAAATGGGGTTAAGTGGTTTGCCCAAGGCCACACAGCTAGGTAATTATTAAGTGTCTGAGACCAGATTTGAACCCAGGTACTCCTGACTCCAGGGCCAGTGTTTTATCCAAAAACTGATTGGTTTTTAAAAATTATTATTAATTTGTATTTTTAACATTTTCTTTCTTAATTTTTTCTAAGTACTTTCCCTTTCTCTTTCCTCTCCATCTAATGAGAAAGCAAGCAAAAAATCTGCTAATTATACATGTGAAATTATGGAAAATATATTTATATATTAACCATATCAAAGAAAGAAATGAAGAAAGAATGACAAAAAGAAAGGACAATATATTTCAGTTTGTACTCAGAGAGTATCAGTTTATCTCTTGGAGGTAGATAGCATTTTTTCATCATGAGTCATTGGGAATTGTCTTCAATCATGATATTGATTGGAACAGTCAAGCTTTCACAGTTGATCACCATTATAGTATTGCTGCTACAGTGCACATTGTTCTTCCAGTTTTTTTCACTTTGTTTTGCTTCAGTTCAAATAGATCTTGGTATTTTATTTTTTTGAAACTAGAAATCAGTCATTTCTTAAAGCATGATAGTATACCATCACAATCATATACCATATGAACTAGTTCAGTCATCTGTCAAATGATAAACATCCCCCTAATTTCTAATTTTTTGTCACCACAAAAAGAGTTGCCATAACTATTTTTTGCACATATAAATACTTTCCCTTTTTCTTTGATCTCTTTGGGATACATACTTGGTAGGGGAATTGCTAAATCAGAGTATGAAGTTTTATAGTGCTGTGGACATAGTTACAAACTGATCTACAGAAAGATTGGATTTCTTCATAACCCCACTAATAGTGTGCTAATGTACCTATTTGTCCTTACCTTCTCCAGAATATGTCATTTTTATAGGCACAGAGTAGAACTTCATAGTTGTTTTAATTAGCCGTTCTCTAAAAAATATTGGCAAACATTTTTATGTGACTCTAATAGATTAATTCTTTGTGTTCTTCTGCAAACTACCTGTTCATATACTTTGATCATTATTAATTGGGGAATGGTCCTTATTTTCATAAATTTGACACAGTTATCTCTATATTGGAGAAATGAGGCTTTTATTATGAAAATGTTATAAAATTTTTTATTTTACTTCATTATCTAATGGTATTTTGTAGCAAAATCTAATGTCTTTTTTCCTTTAATATTTTATTTATTTTTTTAATTATAAGCAATAGCAGTTTTCAACAAATATCTTTTGAAGGGTTTTGAGCTTTTACTTTTTTCTACCTCCTTCCCTCCCTTCCCTCCCTCCTCTCCCTTAAAGAAAGCAATTTAATACAGGACTAATTTCATGTTAATCATGTAGTGAAAGAAGAATAAAATCAAAATGGAAGAAATGTTATTAAAATAATATATAACTTTTAAAAATTAAAGATAATATGCTTTGATCTGCATTTAAACTCCATAGTTCCTTCTCTGTATGAGGATGGTATTTTCCAACACAAGGCTTTTAGAATTGTCATTGATTTTTGTACTGCTGATTTAAACAAATCCATCATAGTTGATCATCACCCAATGTTGCTGTTAGTGTATACAATGTTCTTCACTCACATCAATCCATTTATGACCTTCTAGGCTATATTGAAGTCCCTTCCTTCATGATATTTTATAGAGCAAAAGTGTTTCATCATATTCATATACTATAATTTGTTCAGCCACACATAAGGTGATGGGCATTTCCCTCAATTTCCAATTCTTTTCCACTAAGAAAAGAGGTACTATAAATAATTTGGCCACGTGGGTTTTTTTGTATTTTTTTGTGACTTCTTTGAGTTAAAGAATAATAGTAATATTGCTAGATGAAAGGTTAGACACAGTTTTATTGTCTTTTGGATGAAATTCCAAATTACTCTCCAGAACAGTTAGATTGATTCACACGTCCACCAGCAATGCATTAGTATCCTAGTTTTTCCACATTCCCTATAACCAATTGATCAGCCAATCTGATTGGATTGAGGTGGTACCTTAGAGTTGTTTTAATTTGCATTCCTCTAATCACTAATGACTTAGAACATTTTTATATGACTATAGATTGCTCTAATTTCTTCATCTAAGAATTTCCATTTTTTATCCTTTGACCATTTATTCATTGGGCAATAACATTCTTTTTTTCACCTAATTTTTATTTTTGCAAGGTAATGAGGTTAAATGACTTGCCCAAGATCACTCAGCTAAGTAAGTACTAAGTTTCTGAGGCAAAATTTGAACTTCAAACATCCTGACTCCAGGGTCAGTGCTCTATCCACTGCTTGACCTAGCTATTCCTAATGACATATATTCTTATTGATTTGACTCAGCTCTCTATGTATTTTAGAAATGAGTCCTTTGGGTGACCTCTAGCAAAGTTGGTTTGAGAGAAGTCAGGCACTGTGCTAAGATCTCCTGGTTTTCCCTCAGAAATAATATGAAAGAAACCTCTTAATGCTGTGGATGAGGGTGGGGGGAGAAGAAAGTCAGTCCAGAAGCCACAGTTGGAGGACGAACATAAACCAAGGATGCTTTGGCTGTGGAAGCTGAGGTCTGGGGAGCCCCAGTGGGCCTAGAGGGTGAGTTCCAGCAGAAATTATTGCAGAGTGTGTATGAACATAAATCTACTTGGCTCAGGGTCATGAGATCCATGCTTTTAACAGAGCCCTCTTCCCAGAACACAGTAACAGCCCTTCCCACTCCCCAAGCTCATGTGTTGGCAGCAGAACTCCCTCAGATGAAAGGGAGTTTAACTACTTTGCTGCAGGGCTCAGCTCACATTGTTCAAAGATAACAGTGTCTAACTACACCCCCCAGGCCTAGGGAGAGGGCCTCAAATCAAGGTCACAGAGACTCCAGAAAAAACAATCAGCACCTGCTACTGGCCAGTCCACTTGGAGTTACTAAGCAAAGTGAGCACAGCCTCTAGGGATCTCAACACCAAGAGTCTGTGAACCAGCTCCCCCACCCCCAACACAAGATCCTAGGAAAATGAAGAAAATCTAGCAGATTGGGGAGGGGGTAACATAGAAAACTATCTTGGAGTCAAAGATCTTAACCCAGAATGATCTAGAACTTCTGAGGAGAATATGAATTGGTCTCCAGCACAGAAAGACTTCCTAGAAGAAATCAGGAAAGAGTTTAAAAATCAAGGTGAAATACTTCCGTCCAAGATGGCGGAGAGAAGACAGGCACAGTTCTAATGTCTCCCGATCTCTTCCCCATCTATCACATGAAACAAACCTCTTAAAAGAAATCTGACCCACAAAACCCAAAAAGAAAAGCCAGGAGAAAGAACATCTACCTCAGGATTTGTCTCCGTCAGCAGCTTTGCCTGAATTTGGGCTGGTGAGTCTGGGCTCAGAGGGAGGATCAGCCCCAGATCAGCCAGATTAACAGCTGAATTGGAGCCAAGGTGTCTGAGGGCTCGAGAGCCGGACCTGCTGTATCAGTGGTGTGGCTGGACGACAGGGGCTTGTGTCAGCTGGGGAGCAGAGGCGCTTGTGTTGGTGCTGTCCCCCTGGAGCTTGGGGACGGGGCTGGGGGGAGAGCTTTGGTGCAGGAGAGCTGCAGATACCACCCCTGGGATCCTCAGATCTGAGGAACTCTGAATCCACACCTCCATTGTGGCTGAGGCCTCTTCCCAAACAAACAAATGCAAACTATTTCTGCATCAAGCCCAGGTATGTGAGCAGAAGAACCAGCCCAGCTGAGGAATGACCTTAGGCCAGGGTAAAGCCCACCATTAATTGAAGGCAAAAGAATTCAATAGCTCCAACCCCTCCCTTCAAGCAAAGGGAGAAGACCTCAACCAAGGTCACAGACACTCCAGAGAAAGCAACCAACACCTCCTACTAGCCAGCCAAAGAAACTGCACTCAGTGAGTAAAGGCTCTAGTGATCCCAAGCCCCTGAGAACCAGTCTCCCCATCTCAAGGTCTTAGCAAAATGAAGAAGGGTCGGTGGAAAGGTGGATGCATAGAAAAATTCCTGTAAGGGAAAGACCCTAACTCAGAGAGACCTGGAACCTCTGAGGAGAATACAATCAGGTCTCCAGCACAGAAAGACTTCCTTGAAGAAATAAGGAAGGAGCTTAAAAATTTGGGAGAGACAATTAATACCTTGCAACAAGAAAACAAAACCTTAGAAAGTACAATTGGACAAATACAAAAGGAGAATAAATCTCTCAGATCATCAATTGAACCAATACAAAAATGAGAATAATTCTCTAACATCTTCAAATGAACAAATGCAAAAAGAAATTAATTCTCTCAAAACCTCAATTGGTCAAATGGAAAGCTCTTTCAAAAGTAGAATTGACCAATTGGAAAAGGAGTTGCAAAAGGTTAATGAAGAAAACTCCTCCCCCCAAAAAAGAATGGAGTCTACGGAAATTAATGACTCCATGAGACAGCAAGAGTCAGTTAAACAAAATCAAAAAATGGAAAAAATAGAAGAAAATGCAAAATACCTCATCAACAAAACCACTGACCTTGAGAATAGATCGAGGAGGGGCAATCTGAAAATTATAGGACTTCCTGAAAACATTGAAGAGAAAAAAACCTAGATTTAATATTACAGGATCTAGTGATGGAAAACAGCCCTGATATCATGAAATCGGAGGGCAAAGTAGTTATTGAAAGAGTACATCAATCCCCAACAGAAAAAGATCGTAAAATGAAAACACAAAGGAATGTTGTGGCCAAACTCCAGAAGTACCAGATAAAAGAGAAAATCCTGCAAGGAGCCAGAAAGAAACAATTAAAATATCAAGGAGCCACAGTAATGATCACACAGGACCTGACTGCATCAACATTAAGGGATCGAAGGGCCTGGAACAAGATATTTCATAGAGCAAGGGAGCTTGGAATGCAGCCAAGAATCCACTATCCTACAAAGCTGAGCCTTCTCTTCCAGGGAAAAAGATGGACATTTAACTAAATGGAAGAATTCCAAAAATTTCTGAAGGAAAGACCAGAGCTAAACAGAAAATTTGGATATCAAACAAGAGGTTCAAGAGACACATGAAAAGGTAAAAAAAAGTGTGGGGGTAAAAGGAAAAAAATGCAATCCAGTAAGTTGAAACTGGCTATATCCCAGCATGGGGGGGGGGAGATTCTCATAAATCTTGAGAATTGTAACTCTAACAGAGAAAATACACCTAGCCAGAAATGATGGACATTCATGACCTATCCATGAGACTGCTAACTAATGGGATGTAATTGGCTTTAACCCAATTTGGGAGAAAGACTAATAACTTCAGGAATTTTGACTCCATTCCATAGAATATACTGAACTAGAAGGGACAGACACTCAGAATTTTCTATGACTTAGAGTGATCTAAAAAAAACACTACTTCCTTAAAAAGGGGGACAAGAAAGAAACTGGAGGAGGGAGGAGATTGAATGGGGTAAATCTCATTACACTGAGTTACAGAAAACCTATGGTACTAGAGGGGAAGAAGGGAGCAGAGGAGAAACATCCTGAATCTTCTTCTCATCAGACATGGCTTAAAGTCAACCTACACATACTCAGTTAACCTATAAAACATCTAAACTTTCAAGTATTAAAAGAGGAAAAGGGGAGGGGGTGCAGAAAGGGAAGGGGAGAGGGGGAAATTGGGAAATAAGAAAAGGAAGGGAAGGGAAAAGGTAAAAAGGGAATTTGGAAAGAAAGGGGAGGGTGTGATATAGGACAGCAAACACATTGAAGGGGGTAGTATTCAGAAACAAAATACTGGGAAATATGGATAAGGGGGGAGGGGGAAAATGCAAACAAAGGGAAGATAGCATGGATGGAAATAAAGAAATAGCAATCATAACCTTGAATGTGAATGGGATGAACTCTCCCTTAAAACATAAGCAAGTAGCAGAGTAGATTAAAAACCAGAATCCTACAATATGCTGCTTACAAAAACTCACTTGAAGCAGAGAGAAACATATAGAGTAAAGGTAAAAGATTGGAGCAAAATACATTTTGCTTTAGCTGAAGTAAAAAAAAAGCAGGGATAGCAATCCTTATTTCAGACAAAGCAGAAGCAAAAACAAATAGCATTTAAAGAGACAAGGAAGGAAACTTTATCCTCCTAAAAGGTACCATAGACAATAAAGTCATTTCAATATTGAATACACATACACCCAGTGGGACAGCACCCAAATTCTTAGAGGAGAAGCTGAAAGAACTATAGGAAAACATAAACAGCAAACCTCTACTAGTGGGAGACCTCAAACTCCTGCTCTCAGATCTAGATAAATCGAATCATAAAATAACCAAGAAAGAAGTTAAGGAGGTAAGTAGATTGTTAGAAAAATTAGATTTGGCAGACTTATGGAGGAAACTGAATGGGGATAGAAAGAAATATACCTTTTTCTCTGCAGTACATGGAATTTATACAAAAATTAACAAAATACTAGGACATAAAAACCTAATCATCAACTGCAGAAAGGCAGAAATAATGAATACATCTTTCTCAGATCACAATGCAATACAAGTCATATGAAATACTGGTCCAAGGAGATATAAGACACAAAACAAATTGGAAACTGAATGACCTCATTAAAAAAAAACAAATTATAGAAAACAAATTATAGAAAGAATTAACAATTTTATCCTAGATAATGAAAATAATGAAACAACGTACCAAAACCTATGGGATTCATTCAAAGTGACTCTCAGGGGATCTATTATAGCTCTAAATGCTTACATGAATAAATTGGAGAAAGAGGAAATCAATGAACTAAACATGCAACTAAAAAAATGAGAGAAAGGACAAATCAAAAATCCCCAATTAAATACCAAATTAGCAATTCTAAAAATTAAAGGAGAAATTAATAAAATCAAAAGCAAAAAAACTATTGAATTAAGAAATAAAACCAAAAGTTGGTATTATGAAAAAACCAATAAAATTCATAAAACTCTGGTCAATTTGATTAAAAAAAAGAAAGAAGAAAACCAAATTGATAGTATCATAAATGAAAAAGGTGAACTCACCACCAATGAGGAGGAAATTAAAGTAATAATACCAAATTATTTTGCCCAACTCTCTGCCAATAAATTTGATAATCTAAGTGAAATGGATGAATATTTACAAAAATATAAGTCACCCAGGTTAAATGAAGAAGCGATTAAATACCTAAACAACCCTATCTCAGAAAAAGAAATTCAACAAGCCAATATTGAACTCCCTAAAAAAAATCTCCAGGGCCTGATGGATTCACAAGTTAATTCTACCAAACCTTTAAGGAACAATGGGTTCCAATCCTATATGAACAATTTGGAAAAATAGGGAAAGATGGAACTTTGCCTAACTCTTTCTATGAAACCAATATGGTGCTGTTACCTAAACCAGGAAGAGTTAAAACAGAGAAAGAAAATTATAGACCTATTTACCTGATGAATATAGAATCAAAAATTCTAAATAAAATCTTAGCAAAATGATTACAACTAGTCATCACTAGAATAATACATTATGGTCAAGTAGGATTTATTGCAGGAATGCAGATTGGTTCAATATTATGAAAACAGTTAGTATACTCAATTATATCAACAACAAACCTATCAGAAATCATATAATCATATCAATAGATTCTGAAAAAGCTTTTTGACAAAATACAGCATCCATTCCTATTAAAAAACACTAGAGAGTGTAGGAATAAATGGACTGTTCCTTAAAATAATTAGCAGTATCTATTTGATACCATCAACAAGCACTATATTCAATGGGGAGAGGCTGGAGGCATTCCCAGTAAGATCAGGGGTGAAACAATAGTGTCCATTCTCACCACTACTATTCAATATTGTATTAGAAATGTTAGAATCAGCAATTAGAGAAGAAAAAGAAATTGAAGGAATTAGAATTGGGAAAGAAGAGACAAAACTCTCACTCTTTGCAGATGACATGATAGTCTACCTAGAGAATCCCAAGAAATCATCCAAAAAACTACTGGAAACAATTAGCAATTATAGCAAAGGTGCAGGTTATAAAATAAACCCTCATAAATCCTCAACTTTTCTATATATGTCTAGCAAGAAACAGCAGGAAGATCTAGAAAGAGAAATCCCATTCAAAGTAAGCTCAGACAATATTAAATATTTGGGAGTCTATTTGCCAACACAGACTCAGAATCTCTTTGAAAACAATTATAAAACATTTCTCACACAAATTAAATCAGATTTAAATAACTGGGCAAATATTGGTTGCTCATGGATTGGTAGAGCTAATATAATAAAAATGACAATTTTACCAAAACTAAAATATCTGTATAGTGCCGTACCAATCAAAATTCCAAAAAATTACTTTGGTGAGTTAGAAAAAATTGTAAGTAAATTCATATGGAGAAATAAAAAGTCAAGAATTTCCAGGAGCTTAATGAAAAAAAGTGCAAAAGTAGGTGGCTTAGCCCTACCTGATCTCAAATTATATTATAAAGCATCAGTCATCAAAACTGTTTGGTATTGGTTAAGAAATGGAGTGGTGGACCAGTGGAATAGACTAGGTGTAAAAGCAGGAGATGATTATAGTAATCTGCTGTTTGATAAACCCCAAGAGTCTGGCCATTGGGTAAAAACTCCCTCTTTGATAAAAATTGCTGGGATAATTGGAAGTTAGCATGGAAGAAACTTAGATTAGACCAATGCCTCACACCCTTTACCAAGATAAGATCCAAATGGTTACAGGACATAGACATAAAAAACAATACTATAAGCAAATTAGAAGATTAAGGACTAGTCTACCTGTTAGATCTATGGAAAGGGGAGTAGTTTATGACTAAGGAAGAGTTGGAGAACATCACCAAAAAACCAATTAGATGATTTTGATTACATTAAATTAAAAAGCTTTTGCACAGATAAAATCACTGTAACCAAGATGAAAAGAAATGTTGTAAATTGGGAAACAATCTTTACAACTAATGATTCTGACAAAGGACTCATTTCTAAAATATACAGAGAAATGAGTCATATTTTTAAAACAAAAAGTCATTGCCCATTTGACAAATGGGCAAAGGATATACAAAAGCAATTTACAGATGAGGAGATCAAAGTAATCCATAGCCATATGAAAAAATGCTCTAAATCATTAATTATTAGAGAAATGCAAATTAAAGCTTCTCTGAGGTACCACCTCACACCTCTCAGATTGGCTAATATGACCAGGAAAGATAATGATTATTGTTGGAAGGGTTGTGGGAAATCTGGGACACTACTACACTGTTGGTGGAGCTGTGAACTCATCCAACCCTTCTGGAGAACAATTTGGAACTATGCCCAAAGGGGAACAAAAATGTGCATACCCTTTGACCCAGCAATACCACTACTGGGCCTATACCCTGAAGAGATGATGAAAAAGGGTAAAACATTATTTGTATAGAAATATAGCAGCCCTGTTTGTGGCGACAATGAATTGGAAATCAAGTAAATGCCCTTCAATTGAGGAATGGCTTAGCACACTGTGGTATATGTATGTCATGGAACACTATTGTCCTATTAGAAACCAGGAGGGACTGGAATTCAGGGAAGCCTGGAGGGATTTTCATGAACTGATGCTGAGTGAGATGAGCAGGACCAAAAAAACACTGTACACCCTAACAGCAACATGGTAGTGATGTTCAACCTTGAAGGACTTGCTCAGTCCATGAGTGCTACAATCCAGAACAATTTTGGTCTGTCTGCAATGGAGAGTGCCATCTGTATCCAGATAAGAAGCTGTGTAGATTGAACAAAGTACAAGGACTATTCCCTTTAATTTAGAATGAAACAGATATCTTATTGTCTGATCTTGTTACCTCTTAGACTTCTCTTCTCTTCTTTAAGGATATGATTTCTCTCATAACACCCAATTTGGATCAAGGTACAACATGGAAACAAGGTAAAGACTGACAGAGTGCTTTCTGTGGGGGGGAGGGAAGCAAGATTGGGGGGGAAATTGTAAAACTCAAATAATATCTTTAATAAAAATAAATTTTAAAAAATCAAGGGGAAAAACTGGCAAAAGTAACTCAAGAGAAATTTACTAACTTGCAGGAGAAAATTAACATCTCACAACAAGAATACAAATCCTTGGAAAATACAATTGGACAAATAGAAAAAGAAAATAATTGTCTCAAAATCTCTATTGATCAATTGCAAAAAGAAAATAATTCTCTGAAAACTACAATTTGGAAGAATGGAAAACTACTTCAAAAACAGAATTGACCAAGTGGAAAACGAGTTGCAAAAGTAAATGAAGAATATTCTTCTCTAAAAAAAGAATGGAATCTGTGGAAACTAATGACTTCATGAGACAACAAGAATCTGTTAAATAAAACCCCCAAATCAAAAAAATACCTTATCAGGAAAACCACTGACTTCAAGAATGGAACCAAGGGAGACAACCTAAGAATCATTAGGCCTCCTGAAAACATTGAAGAGAAAAAAAATCCTGGATTCAATGTTACAGGATTTAGTGATGGAAAACTGCCCTGATAATCATGTCACCCTCTGGGAAGGGATCTTAAAATATTGTGGCCTAATTGCAGAACTATGAGATAAAAGAGAAAATCCTTCAAACAGTCAGAAAGAAACAATTTAGATACCAAGCCACATTATTTACATAAGGATCCACAGTAAAGATTACACAGGACTTGGTTGTATAAGCATTAAGGGATCAAAGGGCCTGTAATGAAATATTTTAAAGAGCAAGGGACCTTGGAATGAATCCAAGAAGCTACTATCTGAGCCTTCCTCTTCCAGGGGAAAAGATGGATTTTTAACAAAGTAGGAGACTTCCAACTTTTCCTGATGAAAAGATTAGAGCAAAATAGTAAATTTGGACTTCAAAGAGGAGACTAAAGAGACATATGAAAAGGGAAAAAAAAAAACAGGTATCCAATAAAATGAAGCTGGCTATATCCCCACCTGGAGAAAGATTCTTATAACTCTCAAGAACCACAACTCTATTAGAGAGAATAAACTTAGGCAGAAGTAATGAACACTCATGACTTATCTGTGATTCTGATAGAATATTTTTAAAAAAAATCTTTTAAGGAAAGACAGTAAAGAGACTGTAAGATAGAGGAGATTGAATGAGGTAAATAACATTACATAAAGAGGTAGAAAGGACCTATTGCACCAGAGGGGAAGAAGATTGAGGAGGTGAGGACCACCTGAATCTTGCCTCATCAGATTAGGCCTAAGGTTAGCATATACATACTCAATTAAGTTGAGAAACTTATCTTTCAAGTATTAAAAAGAGAAAGGAGGAGCTGGGAGGAAAAGAGGAAATAGCAAAAGGTAGAAGTATCAAAGAAAGTGGAGGGGGGTGGGATACAAGGGGCCAAACACACTGAAGGTGGTGTTATTCAGAAACAAAATATTGGGGAATATTGATAAAGTGGGATAAAAAGGAAAAATATAAACATAGGGAAGATAGCATGGAGAGCAAAAAAGAGTTAATAATTATAACTTTGAATGTGAATGTGATGAACTCTCCCATAAAATGTAATTGAATAGCAAAAAGAATTATAAAAACAGAATTCTATAATATACAGCTTAAAAGAAACTCATTTGAAGCAGAGGGACATACATACAGAGTAAACTTAAAAAGTTGAAACAAAATATATTTTCCATCAGCGGAAGTGAAAAAAACTGGGGTAACAATCTTTTTTTTTTTAGGTTTTTTTTTTTCAAGGCAAATGGGGTTAAGTGGCTTGCCCAAGGCCACACAGCTAGGTAATTATTAAGTGTCTGAGACCGGATTTGAACCCAGGTACTCCTGACTCCAGGGCCGGTGCTTTATCCACTGCGCCACCTAGCCGCCCCAGGTTAACAATCTTTATATCAGATAAAGCATCCGCAAAAATAAATTTTATTAAAAGAGATAAGAAAGGAAATTATATCCTCCTAAAAGGTATCATAGACAATGAAGCAATTTCAATTCTAAATATGTATGCACCAAATGGTATAGCATCCAGATTCTTAGATGAGAAGTTGAATGAGTTACAGGAAGACATAGAGAGCAAAACTCTCCTCATGGGAGACCTCAACCTCCCACTCTCAGATTTAAATAAATCAAACCATAAAATAAACAAGAAGGAATTTAAATAGGTTTTTACCTATTTAAAGAAAGTTAGAGAACCTAGACATGATAGATTTTTGGAGAAAGTCGAATGGGGATAGAAAAGAATATACTTTCTTTATGCAGCACATGGCACTTTGACAAAAACTGATCATGTACTAAGGCACAAACACCTAATAATCAAAAGCAGGAGGGCAGAAATAGTGAATACATCCTTCTCAGTTCATAATGGAATAAAAATCATATGTAATAATGGGCTGGGGAGAGAAAGACCTAAAACTATTTGAAAACTAAATAACCTCATTTCAAAGAATGAGTAAACAAATAGAAAGTTTTAGGAAGAATTAATGATTTCATCTTAGATAATGTCAATAACAAGACAGCATACCAAAACTTATGGAATACAGCCAAGGCAGTTGTCAGGGGATATTTTATATCTTTTTTATGCTTACATGAATAAATTGGAGAAAGAGGACTTCAAGGAACTAAACATGCAACTAAAATAATTAGATAAAACCAATTTAAAAACCTCCAATTAATTATCAAATTAGAAATTCTTAAAATTAAAGAAGAAATTAATAAAATTGAATGCAAGAAAACTTGATATAATAAATAAAACCCAGAGTTGGATTTATGAAAAAAAATGTATAAAATTGATGAACCTTGGGTGAATTTGATTTAAAAAGAGTAGAAAACCAAATTACCAGTATCATAAATGAATAAGTTGAACTCAACACCAATGAGGAAGAAATTAAAGTAACAATGTGGAATTATATTGCCCAACTGTATGCTAATAAATTTGATGATCAAAGTGAAATGGATAAATATTTACAAAAATATAAGTTGTGCAGGTTAAATGAAGAGGAAATTAAATACCTAAATAACCCTATGTAAGAAACAAGAAATTCAACTAGCCTTTATTGAACTCCCTAAGAAAAAATCTACAGGGTCACATGGATTCATAAATGAATTCTATCAAATATTTAAGGAACAATTGGTTCCAATTCTGTATAAACTCTGGCAAAATAGGTGAGGACAGAACTCTGTCTAATTCTTTCTATGACACCAATATGGTGTTGATACCTAGACCAGGAAGAGTCAAAACAGAGAAAGAAAATTATAGACCTATCTCTCTAATGAATATAGATGCAAAAATCTTAAATCAATTCTTAGCAAAGCCATTACAGCAAGTTATCACTAGGATAATACACTATGAACAAGCAGGATTTTTCCCAGGAATGTATGGTTGGTTCATTATTAGGAAAAGTGTTAGGTTGATTAACTATATCAATAATAAGCCTATCAGAAATCTTTTAATTATATCAATAGATGTTGAAAAAGCCTTTGACAAAATATAGCACCCATTCCTACTAAAAACCTGGAGAGTGTAGGAATAAATGAATCATTCCTTAGAATGATAAGCAGTACCTATTTGAACATATCAAGAAGCATTATATGAAATAAGCTAGAGGTATTCCCAATAAGATTATAGTAATCTTCTGTTTCATGTATCCAAAGAGAGCAACTTCTGGGGTAAAAACTCTGTCTTTGATAAAAACTGTAGGGAGAATTGGAAGTTAGTTTGCCAGAAACTTGTATTAGATCAGCATTCACACCCTACACCAAGAAAAGATCAAAATGGGTATAGTATTTAGATAGAAAATACAATATAATAAGCAAATTAGGAGATAAAGGAATAGTTTACCTGTCAGATCTATGGAAAGTGAAGCAGTTTATGACCAAGGAAGAGATGGAGAATATCATTAAAAACAAACTAGATAATTTTGATTACATTAAATTAAAAACCTTTTTCACAGAAAAAAAAACATTGTAACAAAGATCAAAAGAAATGTAGTAAATTGGGAAACAATTTTTCCAACTAGTATCTCTGATAAAGGACATATTTCTAAAATATATAGAGAACTGAGTCAAATTTACAAAAAAAACACAAGCCGTTCTCAAATTGATAAATGGTCAAAAAATATGCAGAGGCAATTTACAGATGAGGAAATCAAAGTGATTCATAATCATGTGAAAAATTGCTCTAAATCATTACTGATTAAAGAAGTGCAAATTAAAGCATCACTGAGGTACCAGCCCACACCTCTGAGACTGGCCAATATGACCAGAAAGGATAATAATCAATGTTAGAAAGGATGTGGGAATCTGGGACACTAATGCATTATTGGTGGAGTTGTGAACTCATCCATCCTTTCTGGAGAGCAATTTGGAAATATGACCAAAGGACAATAAAAATGTGCATACCCTTTGATCCAGTAATACCATTGTTGGGTCTATAGCCTGAAGAGGTTATGAAAAAGGGCAAAAACATCACTTGTACAAAAATATTCATAGCAGACCTGTTTGTGGTGGCAATGAATTGGAAACTGAGTGAACTTCCATCAACTGGGGAATGACTGAACCAATTGTGATATGTATATTTTATGGAACACTATTGTTCTATTAGAAACCAGGAGGAATGGGAATTCAGCAATGCCTGGAAGGATTTGTTGCTGAGTGAGATGAGTAGAACCAGAAGAACATTGTATACCCTTACAGCAATGTGGGGTTGATGATCAACGTTAATGGACTTGTTCATTTCATCACTACAACAATCAAGGACTACTTCAGATTATCTGTGATGAATACCATCTGTATCCAAAGAAAAAATTGTGGAGTTTAAACAAAGACCAAAGTCTATTAGCTTTAATTTTAAAAAAGGCAACTTATTATGTAATTTTGCTATCTATTTTATTTTTTTCCTAAAGGATATGATTTCTCTCTTAACACATTCAATTTTGATCAATGTAGAACAAGGCAACAATTTAAACACTATCAGATTGCTTTCTGTGGGAGGTGGGGAAAGGGAAGTGGGACTGGGGGAAAATTGTAAAATACAAAAAACAATAAAAAAAAGAAAGAAATCTTTTGTCAGAAACAGTAGTTATAAAAATATTCACCCAATCTATTACCTTCCTTTTAATCTTGGTTGCATTGGTCTTTTCACTTTAATATAATCAAAATGATCCATTTTGCATTTTATAATGTTCTCTCTTCTTTGGTCATAAAATGCTCCCATTCCCAGAGATTTGACAGGAAAACTATTCCATGTTCTCCCAATTGATTTATGACATCACCTTTTATATCTGAATCCTACACCTATTTCAATATTATCTTGGTATATGGTGTGACATATTGATCTATGCCTTGTTTCTGCCTCACTATCTTCCAGTTTTCCCAGAAGATTTCCTCAAAGAATGAGTTCTTATTTCAGAAGTTGGATTTTTTAGAGTTTTCAATATCTGGTTTCACTGATTATTGTATTTCCCCATGTACTTAACCCTGATTGCCTTGCATCCAGGGAAGTCTCTAGCCATCCTGATTCACATCTGGACCCTAGACCCAGATGGTTCTGGAGAAGAAAGTTAGGTTGTGACTTTGCATATTATGTTTAGATTGTGTTTTGCCACATTCTTCACAGAAATGTCTCAGAAAAGATTTTTGTGCAGTGCTGAATTCAAGTTAAATGTGATCTAGTTTGTAAAAGTGAATGGAGATTGTGCTGCTGAATCCAATATACAGGCAACAAATGTGAAACAATGAATGTAAAGACAAGAAGCACAAAAACTAGGAAGTGTAAGTAAAAAAATCTACAATCCCTGTATAATGTACTCCCAGTTTTTAGAACTCAAAATTTTCAAAAAAAGTGTCTTATACAGGGGGAAAATATGGTATCTGTTTAATTGGGTCAATTTTTTGCTTTGGTGTAGCTAAGTGAAACAATTGATACTGGGTAGGGCCGGGAGTCACAGATACTCATTTTCCTATATTCAAATCTAGCCTTGGACATAATTAACTCATATTCTTTCCCTCTTTCTATGTAGAAATTTTCTACCTGTGCTAATAATGATAAAGTTCTAGTCAGTATAAAATACCTGAGTCAAACTGGACACAGAAACTATTGTAATATAAATATAAAACACTTTTTTATACCAATAGACATCTAAGTAATTGACATAATGTTTATTGATCATGGTTAGGTAAAGCCAACATAATTCTTAAAATGACAATTTTACTTAATTAATCTCTTTATTCAATGTCATCCGAATTAAATTATTTTTAAAAAAATTACTGAGTTAGAAGAAAAGAATAAAAAAGTTCATTTGGAAGAGCAAAAGATCAGGAATTTCAAAGAAACCAGAAAAAAAATGTATAAAGAAAATAGATTCAGCAGAATCAAACTTTAAACTTTATTATGAAGAAGAGCATTATTTAAATGTAAAAGGGATAATTTTGATTATTTTTTAGGCTTTTGCAAGGCAAAAGGGGGGTTAAGTGGCTTGCCCAAGGCCACACAGCTAGGTAATTATTAAGTGTCTGAGACTGGATTTGAACCCAGGTACTCCTGACTCCAGGGCTGGTGCTTTATCCACTATGCCACCTAGCTGCCCAAAAATTTTCATTATTTTCAATTAAAATTTTCTTTTGGAAATAAAACCTATGTATCCTTGAAAAGAAGGAATGTAGAATGTGTGTGTGGGGGGGGCAGATTGGAACTTCATAGACAATATCTTGGATAGGGTATGATTGGGCTGAAACATTGCTGTGGTGTAGGAAATGATGAAGTGGTTGATTTAGAAAAACTTACACTTCGACCTATGAAGGAATATGCTATCCACCTTCAAAGAAACTAATGACAGATGGGAATAAGTATAATATGTTCTTACATATATGAGTGCATATATATATACATATAAATATGTTTATAGATAACTCTGTACTATAGATACATACATACACAATATACATACTTAATTTCAGCAATTTTTAGGGTCAAGGGGAGGGAGGAGAAAAATATCAAGTTAAATGTGCACAGCCCAAAACAAGAAAACAACAAGGAAGCAAAAGAAAAGCTGGGCAGCTTTGAAAATAGCATGTAGTACTTATTTTATAGGTTTTCTTGAAATGGAAATTTATAGTTTTATTTTGAATCATTTCTTATGGTCTGCTCTGTAGATGGCAATGTTTTCCCCCTTATTTTTGTATTTCAGTTTAAAAAATTACAGAAAAAAAATTGGCTAGGGGAGAAAATATAATATGTTCAATTCTGTTCACATAAAATTTGATTTACTTACAGGACATAAAGTTTGAAATGTAAAGAGGATTAATGATATACTTTCTCTTTCACAGAGAACTATTGAGCTTTCTTTCACAAAGGATTCAATACTGTAAGCATACATGTCAAGAATGAACGGGTGGCAACTAGTTGTTATGGAAACCAAAAGAGGGAAAGAAAAAGATATAACTAAAGCATCCACATGTGAGCACACACACACACACACACACACACACACACACACACAGGCACACAACTACATGGAGTAATGGATAGAGTACCATGCCTGAAATCAGATAGACTTTTCTTTCTGAGTTCAAGTCTAGCAATAGACACATACTAACTGTTTGACTCCGGATAAATTATTTAACCCTGTTTGCCTCAGTTTTCTCATCTGTAAAATGAGCTTGAAAGGGAAATGTCAAGTCACCAGAAAATTACAAATAGGATCATGAAGAGCTGGACACAACTGAAAAAGAATAAATAGCAAAAACTTTATATGAACATGTATCTGTGTCTATATTTTGATGTTGTGCATTTTTTAATAACAGCATCTGAGTGTGTGTTTCTGTTTGTATTTTGTTGTTCTTCAGTAATTTTCAGTTATTTCAAACTTTTTATGGCTTGCAATTTTCTTGGTAAAGAGATGAAAGTAGTTCGACATTCCCATTTCAAGGAGGCAAAAGAGGAAAATAAAATTTAGTGACTTCTCCAAAAAACACATAGCTAATAAGTGTCTAAGGTCTATTTTGAGCTCAGGAAGAGAAAACTTTTGACTCCAGGTTCAATACTATATCCACAGTATCACCTAGCTGATACATAGCCTGTGCTTTTGGGGGGGAAGAAATTGAGAGATATAAAGCAATCAAATAGATAGATAGTTATCAGTTTCTCTTTTCATAGAATCTGTAGTGTAGTCAATATGTAGAAATTGGGAGAGAAAAAAAATCTTCATTTATTGTATGATTTTTACCTTTCCTTCTCCATCCCTCTGTTCTGCCAAATTAATGGACTTTATGGTTTTGCACCTATTTCAAGGAAGAAAAGTTATCCACCCATAAAGAAAGTGACTTAGCCTCTTTATTGTGCTATAGGACTAACTCTGATAAAGCTAGGATTAGTTATATAGATATAGAATTATCAGCATAGAAGTGGTATTTGAACACAAGGGTCTATAAGAAATTAAGATTCTTATATGAGTAAGTTCACTCGAGCCTGTATGAAAACATGTCCTTCTCCCCCTGGAAGTTGTCCTATGTGATTTGACTGCATTCTTAGAGTCCCAGGAACTAGCCATTCCTTGGAACATAAACAGTACTGAAAAGAACTGGCTATTCTCACAGTACTGACCTTAATTATGTTGTGTCTTACGGCCCCATATGACATCTTCCTAACATCATAACATTTACTGACTTCTTATGTTCGTTATAAGAGCTCTGGGATCCTTTCCAATTGAATTTGGCAACAAACCTTTGTTCTTCCCTAATAAATATCCTAAGACTCCAATCATTCATTATGATGAAGAAGATGAAGAAGAAGGAGGAGGAGAAGAAGCAGAAGAAAGGGAATCCCACCCATGGAGAAGAAATTCTGCCTTTGACTCTCCCATTCAGGACTCATGGCTGTTGAACCAGAATTATCCAGGCAAACTGATTAAGAACTGGTGCTTCCCTGAATTGGTGATGTTTTCTTTATCTTTATCTTCTACTTTTGTTATAGTA
This sequence comes from Macrotis lagotis, assembly GCF_037893015.1. Lineage (NCBI taxonomy): Eukaryota > Metazoa > Chordata > Mammalia > Peramelemorphia > Peramelidae > Macrotis > Macrotis lagotis. Next base: position 150,830,533 of record NC_133660.1, on the reverse strand, counting down.
TTAATAATCCTTTCATATATATATATATATATATATATATATACATATATATATACATTATTTGCTATATAGAATATTACTGTAAGCAATCTATTCCTTGCATTATTAAAATACTTTCATTTTCAACTGTGTGAGAGTGTCATTTACAGGAACATCCAAACCTCATTAAAATCACAATACATTAAATTGGTGTGTAAATGCCTCTATTTAAGAAAACAGCAGAGATCCCAGTCCCTTTTGAAGTACCTGGATGGGAAGAACCTCCCTTTTCTTCTTTAGCAAAGGTCTGGGCTCAAAATACTGGCTAGTGTGAAGATTGGGGAAGCCACATTGGAAAGCCACCCCAACTTCCTGAGTGCTTAAGTAAAATTACCATAGGTATGTCAAACTTTGGATAAGAAAGTGGGAGATAAAGGAAAAGTTTCTACCTTGAATGTGGAGCCTACTGCTCTGCCCCTCTTCCCCCCCACTCCTTCCCTCCTTGTATCCCTCATTAGAACTTCTTAAAGGAGAATAGTAGATAGGGACCAAACCCCAGTAAGGGAGATAAGACAGAGGAACTATCGGTCTCTCATAAGATTAATTAATTATAAATTGGAAAAATGGATATACAACTGTTACTAAAGTTTGTTTGCTTCTTTGTCTTGTTTTGAAATTGGGGTGAGACCTCTTTGATGGATGGCAATCCTAGTATATTAAGAAATGGAATGTCTGTTAAAATTACAGGCTTGGGAGGATAAAGAAATTTAGGTAAAACAAGTTAAAATAATGATGAAGGTAGGTCAATTACCCAAAAAAGGAGTACTCAGTGGTGATTGTTCCCTTTCTCCCAGAGTACATATTAGTACATTTTAAGGGGGATGACCCTCAATTTACCTGATGAGAAATTATTCTTGCACAAGTATAAAAACCATTACAATCTGTAAAATTTTAAGTATACAATGGAATTAGGGACATTGAAAAATCTTGCCCAAGAACTTGTAAATAGAACTATGCCTATTTAGGTGTAAAAGTAAGGTTTTTAGATAAAACATTGGATCTGGTCATGAACAGCATGTGTTAAAATAAACGAAGAAGAAAAGAGGGGTGAATAAAGTCTGAAATATGCTTAAGTAGTATGTTAAAAGAAAATGCAAGTTGTGCAGTCTGAATACTGGATTTAAGGACTTGTGAAGAGAATAATGAAAGGGGTGCAAAGAAAATGAAGAGGCACAGAGAAGGTTAAGTTCTTTTTAATATATGGAAGCTAAAGCATGTAGAATGAAGGTATGAGCAAGTTTGACTGTATAAATAAGATATTGGTTTTGGAATTTTTGAAAATTGATTTTAAATCAATGTAAAGTAGGAAAGAACACAGAGAGCTATGAATCAACTAATAAGTTATGGAATTTCTTCTGGGATTGGCAAGTGATTGGGGCAATTTAAAAAAAATTAATATTAGATTGCTACCTGTGGGAGAGAACTATACTCCTTTTGAACAATTGCTAGCTGCATATTAGGCATTAGTAGAAACTGAACAGCTCCCTTTAAATCATGAAGTTCTCTTAAGGCCTCAAGTAACTATTATGAGCTGGATAAATGGAGACTCTGATCTCTCATAAGATAGGACATGCACAGAAATCCAGTATAATTAAATGGAAATAGTACATACAGAACAGAACTAAACCTCTCCCCTGACTGAGAAAGTATCTGAATTAACCTCAGTGCAGTCTCCACTAACCACTCCCCCTCAGAAGGCAGTTTCATCAGTCAAATGGAATCAAGGATATGACGCCTTGAGTCCTGAATAAAATAAAAACACTTGGTTTACTGGATGGCTCTGCTAGATATTTAGCCCAAATTAGGTATTGAAAAGCTGTAACAAATAATATTTTAGAATGAACAGGAAAGCAATCAGTGGACAAAACTGATGGCTGTATGTCAAGTATTGAAACAAGAGAAGGGGAGACAATGTCATATTTATTTATTTTTTTACTGAAACCTGGGTAGTGGCAAATGGCCTAACCACTTATGGAAAACAAGTTTGGGCTTATGAAATGTGGAAAGATAAATGTATTTGGGTCCAGTATACTAATGTGTCTGTGTTTCATGTAGATGCCCATGTGAAAGCTAATTTGGTGGAACATGAGTATAATGCCCAAGCTGTTGAACTCTCAAAAGTAGAAGGAAAATCCCTGCGAATGATGCCCCTGGGGAACAGGGATGGTTTGACGCTAGGAAAATGGATTCACATCACTGCAGGCCATCTTGGCGCTCTTGCATCTTACATTGTTTTATAGGCTTCTGGTTTTATGCTGCAGTATGGACTTGGACTCCGGGAGCCTGGTTGAGATTCTCCAGAGACAAGATCCAAGTTCTTTCTCATATTGAGATTAAAACCCAGGATTGTGACCCAGATGCAAGTATAAGCAATGCAATAGAGTCCTGCCTCTGATATTAGTAAAGGGATTTCAGTAAATCTCCTTCTGACCCATTGTCATCAGTGTTCTGAAAACCTGGAAATCAACACAGATGTAACAGATCTTTCCATCTAAGTTTTCTTGGGTTGAAAATTTGTTTCAATTCATTTTCTACTACTCTAGCATTTGTTAAAAGTTATTATTTAGATTGGAGGAGATCTTGGGTAGAGCTGAGATGATGGTATGAAGCTAACATGCTTCAGGAGCTTTTCTCTACACAAAGCTAAATGAAACCTCTGCACAGATATTAAAGCTACAGATCCACCCATGAAAAAAACAAGATTCAAAGACATTTTCTATGGTAGATATCATGGAAGTTCTTCAGTGAAGTTCTATCTCTTTGAGGGAAAAAGGGAAGTAATACCCAGTAAGGTGGGAAAGTGTGAAAATCAATGGGAGGTTGTTAGCCACAGTGCAGCCCAGAACCTGACAGCTTGAAAATAGCAAGATAGCAAGCCAACAGGGATAGTCCCAACCTCAAACAAAGTCTGAACCCTGTGAAAACTGGGGCAAAAGACAGGCCTGGGTTGTGAACAAACCACTGTGTAGGCAGAACCTGGGCATAAAGGAGGAAATAAGTCTTTGCAAAGGAAAGGCCTGAATAGGCAACATTTGGCCAATAACAAGCCAGTGATCAGACCCCAGCCCCAGTATAAAATGTTTGGATCTATACTCCCTATACCCCAGGAGCAGAGCTAAAATAACAGATGAGCAAAAAAGCTAAAAAAGCACTCACTATAGAAAACTATTTTTCAGACAAAGATGATAATAATACCATGTCAAAAGAAGTAATGAGTGAAAAATTACTCATAGGGAAAGTCTCAAAAGAGTCTAAGAAATAGACTTAAATCCACATCCTCATAGAAGAATTTAAAAAAGAATTAAAAGACTAAAGAAGACAGGAAGAAGAAAAATGGAAAAAAGAAATGAGAGTCATGCATAAAATTAAAAAAATTAAAATTGACCAAGAAATCAACTCCTTTAAAAGTAGAAATAACCAAATGGAAAAAGAATGTAATTCTTCAAAAAATGAAATCGAACAAATTGAAAAGGAAACACAAAAATTAATTGAGGAAAATAAAGCCATAAAAACCAAAATTGGACAAATGGAAACAATGAATCTATGAGACTTCAAGATTCCATCAAACAAAGTAAAAAGGCTGAAAAAAATTGAAGAAAACATCCAGGAGACATAAATTATGAATTATTGGACTCCTAGAAAACCTAGATTAAAAAAAAAAGAATATGGAAGACATAATGCAGGAAATTATCAGGGAAAGCTGTCTAAATTTGCTAGAGCAAAAAGCAAAATAGCTATTAAAGGAATACACATTAAGAGATTCCACAATAATAACTCTAATTCCAGAACCCTTAAATAAAGGAGACAATACTGCAATCAGCAAAAAAAAGCCAATTAAATACAAATGAAACACAACCAGATTTCAGATTTACACAAGATTTATGGGTTCAACAATGAAGGACCAGAGGATCTGGTCTACCATGTATCAGAAGGCAAAGGACCTGGGATTAGAAGTAAGAAATTACTACTATGAAGAATTTAGCATATACTGACTGTCAAGGGGAAAGATGAATGTGCAATGAAGTAGATGACTTACAAAATTTCCTTATTAAAAGATCAGAACTGAAAGGAGAATTCAATTTCCAAATACAAGACTCAAGAGATGCATAAAAAGGTAAATGAAAAGGGGAAGGAAAAACAAAACAAAACAAATATTAGCCAAGGCCATCAAATTGTATCCAACCCTATAAGGGAAAATGTGACACTTGTAATTTTTGAGAATTGTATTTCTCTTAGGATAGTTAAAGGGTTGAATATAATCTAAGAGACTGGATTTAGATGATATCAATAGGTTAGGTTCTTGTCTTTCCATTGAATATGACCAAGGTGACATCACTATGGGACAAATAGCTAAGATGAAGTAGGGGTGTTTGCTGTAAACTTATGTGTCTCTGTTTCCTTTGATCTATTTTAATTCTGCTCACAAAAGCTAGTACTTTTTGTAAAGGTATCATATGCTGGCTGGTGTCTCCCATACATTACAATAAAATGTAAAGTTCTCAAGAGAGACCTTCAGAGTGTCCCAATATTTAGAGCACTTCAAGATTCTAAAGTTGATTAAATGAAAAGTGACTTTAGGGGCAGAGTGTGAGAAACTACCTAGAATGATTGTATTTAATCCATACTTCAGTTTACAAGGAGTTAAATACCCTATATGGGGAGCTAAAGGCCGGGAGTGTGGGAGAGAGTATGCTTGGGGTGGATACAGACAGTTCATGAAATGATTTGGTGTTGTTAGCTTATGAGGGTTGTGTACCCTTAGAGGGTAATTAAAAAGTGGGTAAGGCATAAAATGAATATAATTTGATGTAATTCAAGACTCTTGGGAAGTATATTTCAATTGAGGCTGAAGAGGAAGTGTACTTAGTGACATTGAGGCAATACTGCTTGTCAAACAATTTTTCAATTACTCTGTGATTGTACTTTGTTCTTTGAGATTATCAAACAATCAAGTTATCAATTAATGAAGCTTTGATTGATTAACAATACTTGATTGATAAATGATAGCAGGATAGCAGGTGAAATACCATAAAGATCTATCATATTAGAGGGAAAGAAGGAAGAGTGTGAACAATGAGCAAATTCTTTTCAATGGATTTGGTCCAGGGAGGGAATAAGATACATTCCCGCTTGGGTTTAAAAATATGTATCCAACTCCACAGGGGAGAAGGGAATGATAAAAGGTCTAAGTGAAAATAAACTGATCATTAAATTTTAAAAGAAAAGTTAAAGGGGAAAGGGAATAGAACTTCAGTGAGGAGGAATAAGAGGAAAGGAAAGAAAAATATAAATGGAGAATGTTAGCATGGAAGAAAATACAGAATTAGTAATCTTAATTGTAAATGTGAATGGGTTGAACTATCCCATAAACCAGAAGTGGATAGCAGAATAGATTAAAAACCAAAATCCTACAATAAATTGATTGGAAGAAACACAGCTGAAGCAGAAAAAAAGATAAACATGGGATAAAGTTAAAAGACTGGGAAAATATATTTTGCTTCAGCTGACATAAAAAAATCTGGTGTAACGATCCTGATCTCAGATAAAGTAAAAGTAACAGTAGATCTCATTCAAAGAGAAAAGGAAGGAAACTTCATCTTCTTAAAAGAAACCATATCATTATTAAACATGTGCAACTATTGGTATAGCATCCAAATTCTGAGAGGAAAAGTTGAGTGAATTAAAAGGAGACATAGACAGCAAAACATTAACAATAGGGGACCTCTATATCCCTCTGTCAGAACTAAATAAATATAACCACAAAATAAACAAGAAGGAAGTTAGTAAAGTAAGTAAAATCTTAGAAAACTTAGTTATGTTATGATAGACATTTGGAAAATACTTAATGGTAATAGAATATAACTTTTTCTCTGAAGTACATTGCATAATATACTATGTACAAGGGCAGAAAAGTCTTATAATCAAATGCAGAAAGCCAGAAATAATAAATGCATACCTCTCAGATCATAATGCAATAAAAATTATATGTTATACAGGATTTTGGAAAGATAAACCAAAAATAGGGGCAGCTAGGTGGTGTGGTGGATAGAGCACTGGCCATGGAGTCAGGAGGATCTGCATTCAAATTTGGCTTCAGACACTTAATAATTGCCTGGCTTGTGTGACCTTGGGCAAGTCACTCAATCCCATTGCCTAAAATTAAATAAAAAGAATTTAAAAAAAGATACACCAAAAATTAATTGAAAACTAAATAACTCACTTTTAAATGATGATTGGATAAAACAATGAATCATAGAAATAATAAATAGATCCATTAAAATGATAACAATGAGACGTCATACCAATATTTCTGGGATGTAACAAAGGTGGTTTTGGAGAGAACTTTTATATCTCTAAATGCTTTAATAAATCAAATAGAGAAAGAAGAGATTGATGAATTGGGTATGCAACTAAAAAAGTTTCAAAAAGAACAAATGAAAGATTCCCAATTAAATACCATATTAGAAATTCTGAAAAATAAGGGTGAGATTAATAAAATTGAGATAAACTTTTGATTAATCAATAAAAAAAGAAAGATGATAACCAAATTACCCATATCAGAAATGAAAAGGGTGAACTAACCACCAATGTGGAGGAAATTGAAGAGATAATTTGGAGCTATTTTGGGGAACTGCATACCAACAAATATGATAACCTGAGTGGAATGGATGAATATTTCCAAAAATATAAACTGACCAGGTTAACAGAAGAAGGAATAAACTTAAATAACCCTATTTCAGAAAATGAAATTGAAGAAACTATCAAACTATGAAAACGTCTCCAGGTTCAGATGGATTTACAAGTGAATTCTACCAAACATTTAAGGAGCAATTAATTCCTATTCTATATAAACTATTTTAAGAATTTCTTTCATAACACAAATATGGTGATGATGATGCCTAAACCAGGAAGAACCCAAAACAAAGAAAATTATAGATAAATCTCCCTAATGAACATTAATGCAAAAATCTTAAAAAAAATTTCGCAATGAGATTACTAGTAAGTTGTTACTAGGATAATATCCCATGACCAGGTAGGATTTATACCGGGTAGGCAGGGATGGTTCAATATAAGGAAAACACTCAACATATTTGTACTTATCAATAGCAAAAGCAATAAAAATCATATGATTATCTCAATAGATCCTGAAAAAGCCTTTGATGAAATACAAAATCCATTCCTATTAAAAATATCAAAAAGTATAGGACTAAATGAAGTTTTCTTTAAAATAATAAGTAGTATATATCTAAACCATCAATTAATGTTAAATGGGCATAAACTAGGAGCATTTCCAATAAGATCAGAGGTGAAACAAGGATGCCAGTTATCAGCATTACTAAATAATATAGTATTAGAAATGTTAGCTTTAGCAATAAGAGAAGAAAATGTAATTGAAGGAATCAGAATTGGCAATGAGGAAGCAAAGCTTTCACTCTTTGCAGATGATATGATGGTATCTTAGTTAACCTGAGAATAGTAATATAAAAACTACTTGAAAGGATCAACAAATTCAGCAAAGTAGAAGGATATAAAATGAGCCCACATAAATAATCAGTATTTCTTTTTTTTTTTTGCAAGGCAAATGGGGTTAAGTGGCTTGCCCAAGGCCACACAGCTAGCTAATTATTAAATATCTGAGACCGGATTTGAACCCAGGTACTCCTGAAGCCAGGGCTGGTGCTTTATCCACTGTGCCACCTAGCTGCCCCAATAATCAGTATTTCTATATAAGAACAACAAAGCCCAAGAGCAAGAGAAAGAAAGAGAAACTTCATTTAAAGTAACTGAAGACAGCATTAAATACTTGGGAATCTACCTCCCGAAGCAAATTCAAAAACTGTATGTGCACAATTATAAAGCACTTCTCATCCAAATAATGTCATATCTAAACAACTGGGAAAATGACAATTGCTCGTGGTTAGACTGAGCTAATATAATAAAAATGACAATTCTATCCAAATTAAATTACTTATTCAATGCCATAGCAATCAAACTACCAAATGATTATTTTATTGACTTAGAAAAAAATAATAACAAAATTCAATTGGAGTAACATAAGGTCAAAAATAGCAAGCTCCACCAGATCTAAAACTATATTATAAAGCAGTAGTCATAAAAAAACTGCTTCATACTGGTTAAGAAATATAATAATGGATCAGCAGTTCAAAAGAAACAATAGTAAATGAAGACAGTTATCTACTGTTTGACAAACCCAAAGACATTATCTTCTGGATTAGGAACTCACTATTTGATAAAAAATTGTTGGGAAAATTGGAAAATGACACGGTAAAAACTAGGCATAGCCCCACATCTCACATCCTATACCAAAAAAAAGGTCAAAAATGGGTGTAGGATTTAGACCTAAAGTGTGACACTATAGATAAATTAATAGAACAAGATGTAGTCTATCTGCCAGATCTATGGAAAAGGGAGAAATTTATGATCAAGAGAGTATATTATAGATTGCAAAATGGATGAATTTGTCTACATTAAATTAGAAAGTTTTTGTACTAATACAATCAATGCAGTTAAAATTAGAAGGAAAGGAGAAATCTGGGAAACAATTTTCACAACTAGGGGTTATGATACAAGTATCATTTATAAAATATATAGAGAACTGCATCAAATTTGATCAATTGATAAATGATCAAAGGATATGAAGAGAAAGTTTTCAAATGAAGAAATTAAAGCTATTAATTATATGAAAAAATGCTCCAAGTCATTACTGATTTGAGAAATGAAAATTAAAAATAACTATGAGATATCAGTTCACACCTATCAGATTGTCTAAGATGAAAAAAAGGGAAAACAATGTTGGAGAGATTGTGGGACGATTGGGACATTAATGCATTGCTGGTGGAGTTGTAAGCGGATCCATGGAGTTCAGTAAGGAACTAGATCCAAAGTGCAATAAAACTGATTATGCCCTTTGACCCAGAAATTCCAATGCTAGGCCAAGATCCAGATGAAATCATAAAAAATGGGAAAAGTTCCATATGTTCCAAAATATTCATAGCAGTTCTTTTTGTAGTAGCAAAGAATTGGAAATTGAGGGGATGTCCATCAATTGGGGAATGGTTTAAACAAGTTATGGTACATGAACACTATGGAATACTATAGTTCTGTAAGAAATCATAAATGGTCAGACTATGGAGAAGCTTGGAATGAATTACAGGATCTGATATTGATCAAAGAGAGTAGAACCAGGAGAAGAATGCATAAATTAACAACAACACTGTGAGTTGTTCTACCTTGATAGATGCAGTTGCTCTCAGAGACCTGCAACAACCCTACTAGACCAACTAGATGGAAAATGCTATCCCCATCCAGGGGAAGAAAAACAAAACAAAACAAAACAAAAACAAAAACAAAAAACTCTTCCGAATCTGATGAACACTGGATTCATTTTTTAAAAAATTTCTTTTATGTATTTCTTTCCCTTAATCCTAATTTCTCATTCAGAAAATGGTTAATTTCTAAACATGTTTATTACATATGTGTATGTACAATATTCATGTGATTATTCTCTGCTGAGGGGGAGGTGGTGGGAAGTGAGGGTGGAAAGACATGTAACTTTAAAATATGCATATGCATATGAATGAATGTTGCAAAACTTTCATAACATGTAACTGGAATAATAAAATATCAATTTAAAAAAGTTACTATTTAAAATTAGTTTGTTCTATTTCCTGGACTATGCTTTATAGAATCAGGACTCATAACAAGTATGAGCCTGGTAAGTTAATGGTAAGAAAGTGAGGAACTGTGATTAAAGACTAGCCTCTCCAGGTCTTTCAGTATAGACTCAATCACAACAGAAACAGAATAGAGCAACAGGATAATATTTAATAGGCATGGTGGGATCTATTAAATACTATTGCTGTTGTGGTAGAGAATAGGCTAGCTTTTGACTTGCTTATAGATTGAAAGGAAGGAACCATCATATAAAGAGTATGCAAGAAAAATGGATTAAGTTCAGTTGTGGAGATTTTATTATTGACAAAGAATGGGACCCCTTTTCATTAGAGACTGGAATTAAGAGGCAGGAAAAAATTGGTCAGGTTGTTAAAGGGATTAGTTCTAGTGATAGGTGTCATGTAGTTTAAGATTCCATCAAAATATATTAATTTGTCAGTTTCTAGGACATATTTCAATACTGGGGCTCAGAACAATATCTAGCAATATTTAAGGCCTGAAAAACAATACCCAAAGTTAATGCCACATTGATTTAGAATGTTTTGAGGAAAAAAATAATGTAAGGAATTCTACTTGGTAACTGAAATCTGAAATTTTCTAAAGGCCCTTGGAAGAAGTTGTTCATTGGAAAATATTTTTACCTTATTTTGTGAGTTCTATTTTATTTGATATTTCAATAAAATTTTATTAATTGCTGAGTATGTTTTATCAGTAATGTTTGACATCAGCATTCTGGATAGTTAAGGGTTACAATATCCCCATATTTTCTACAGTGTTCTAGCACAAAGGGGTAAAAATTTTGACAAGTAACATTTTCCTTTCACCTGTCAAGATTTTCTGACACTAGTATCATATCGATATCCATGATTTGCATTTTCCCCTTCTTTAGATAGCAGCTTGTTTTAAAATTAATTTCTATAAATATTGCAATACTTGGTTCCCTTGTGTTAAAGAGTTCACTGTAATCTGCTCTGGATGGGCCACCTCGAGAGTATGTTGTTCAGTTCTGGACAAGACATTTTAGGGAATATCATGTCAGTTTGGAGTTTTGGTTGTGATGGAATGAAGAAAGTAAGGATACTTGGAATCTCCATAGAATAGTATTAGTTGAAGGAATTCTGGTGTTTGACCTGCAAAAAAAAAGACTTATGAGGAGCATAGTAAGTTGTTTTTTAGTATTTAAAATGTGGTAAAATGGAAGAAAAATTAGACTAGACCCCATAAGGCTGGAACAATAGTATAAATTAGAAAGAGTAATAGATTTTGAACCAGAATATTGCACACAAAATCCCTGCTAACTGTATTTCTAAATCATGTGACCACACACAAGTCCCATCACACTTATGAGTTTCAATTTCCTCATCTGAAAATGATTAAGTTGAATTTGGTCACTGAAATTGGAAAGGGTAAAATAATAAAACTTTCCAACAATAAAAAGATCTCCCAAGATACAATGGATTTCCTCCAAATTTAGCAAGCTTTCCACTATTAGAAAAATTCACTTTGATGTTGGATTATTCCATGTCAGAGATATTGAAGAGAGAACTTCTTTTCAGGTATGAGTTGTCTAGATGACTTTGGCGGCCAAATTATAGGATTTACTGAGGATACAGAGTACATGGGGGGAATATTTAGTGATATAATAAAATACATTTTGAAGACTAATAAAGAGGATTAATGGTATCCTTTTTCAATCATAGACAGCTGTATTTTTTGGTTTGCTTTATTGGTTTTAATTTTTTTCACCCCATACAAGTTTCTCTATTACATGTACATATGGAAAACAATGAACTAAGTAACAGTCAGCCATCCAAGAAAATGAAAAAAGAAAGGGACAAATTATAGCCCCTATATGCAAACACGTATATCTATGAAAATGGAGAAATATGAAGCAATATAAAGATATAGTGATCTCTTTCCACAGAACAATTAGTGGAATCATTGAAGTAAGAACTGGTGGAGGTAGAGGTTTCATTTATTGTCTTCAACTTTTTTTCTCCATACTTTTAGGGACTTACAGTTTCTGTACCTAGTTCAAGGAAGGAAAGTCATTCCACCCATAAAAAGTAGACTCATAACCTCTATTGACTCATTAAAGCACATTAAAATTGCTTTCTATGAGGTCAATTCTTGGAGGTTTAAATATTCAGTATTATAACTCAGTTCTATATTATACTTCAAGGAAGGTAGACACTAATACTTGGTTCATCTATTATAGGAGGAGGATCTTTGAGATTTCTAACCAAAAAGGTTATTTTTCTTTATCAAAACTTTGATTATGAGAATTAATTACATGAAACATCAAATAAGAGATTTGATGCACTGTTCTTACATTGCTTGAGTAATTAGAGAGCAAGTGAGTATTTATTAACAAAAGAAGTCAAAATCTTAGTGAACTCTTCATGCCTGAACTGGAGAGTTGATCATTTAATACCAGATTTCAGTAAAACTTAAATATAAGACACTTCGATATGAGGAACTGAAAATCTTTTATTTCTCTGAGTTGAAAGATGTAAAAAACCCCAATATTTTAGGCATGTTTCTTACTTACTCTAGTTCTAAAAGATCATTTCAAGTTCTAGAATGGTGCTCTACTGCCCTCACATGGACAGAAAAATAATAATTGGGAAACTATTCCTAGCTATTTCTTTTCTTCCAAAATAATATCATGATATTTGAAACAATTGCAGGCCTAACTTTTAGGTGAAATATTTTTGACACTAATAAAATGATATCTTTTCTGTGTCACTAGTCCACTTTAAATTTAAGATTCCTCAAACATAACTTTGTGAGACATTTTACATTATAATCTGCATTTTTAATATTATGATTTTATATTTTATATTATATATGATTTTACATGTTTCACTAACTATCAGGGTTTATTAAAGAATGATTCAAAAAGGTGATATGTGAAATGTTTCTATATTTGGAACCTTTTCCCTAAGATCCCAGTCTCTTATTGTTGACTGACTGCTTATATTTTCCCATTAGACCTGAGACCTGGCCTAATTCTCTTAAAAGTGTCCTAATGACTCCATATTGTTTTGGTTCTCTATGCTTTTGAAATTCATGTAGCTTGTTTCCTTTCCATTCCAGAGCCCTAGTTCCTGAAAATTAACTAAGTCAAACTCAAATTAATATCATATTGACTTATTATTTCTCCCAGGTATTATCTTTCAGTTCCCTACTTATAACTTTGCATAGATAGTGTTATATCAAAGTCAAGAGGTAGGAACTTCAAATATAAAGATAGGCTCTGAAAATAGTTCTTTTTAAATAGGATGACTTCTGAGTGCCCCTAAATCAGCCACAGGAAATGCATGGATTATAAACTTAATTTTGAAAGAAAGCTACTGTAGTAATCCATAGAATTTTGAGTAAAGTTAGTAATTGTTTATTTGTGATAAAATTTCTCATGTTATTAACCAGCAAACAGATGTCTAAAACTGATCTGACTTCATAGCTGAATCAGTTTTTTTTAACAGAATTCAGTTTTTTTTTAACAGAAATCAGTTTTCTTTTTTTTTTTTTTTTAACAGAAATACATAATTACAGAGGAGGAAAAAATTGACCTGCAGGTCACAAAGATTAGAATTCAAGTTCAATCTCTGATACATGTTAACTGTGTGATTCTTGGCAAGTCATTTAACCTCTCAGTGCTCTAGGAAATTAAGACTAAAATATCAGAGAAGGTACAAAATTGTGGTAGAGTAACTCCTTACTAAATGGTTCACATTAATAATAAAATATATTTCCATACCCTATCTATTCTGTGAATTATTTTAACTGATAGTGTAATGGTGTCATTGACATCCAATTCAGTAAATTTAGGCCCTATTGTTGCTACTTTTCAACTTGCAATCATGGATCATTAACTATAAAAAAAGATTTAAGTAATGATTTTTTAAATTTACCTGTCCATAATTTTTTTAGAATACTAGCTTATGTCAACATATAAGCAACTGTCTTCAAATAGAGATTATCTAGAATATTCAGTAATGGTATAAAAGAAAAGGAAAACTACTCACCTAAATGAGTCATCAAGAATGAGTTATTTCTAAGTAAATAAAGCAGGGCATATTTAAAAATAAACAGTAATAAAGCTGGCAGCCATTCTAAGTATTAAAGTGGTAAGAGTTTGAAGAGATCTGAGGACTTTACTTTTTTTATTTTGACAGTAATAGCTACATCATCAGACTGTGGATGATTTAACTTTCTTCCCTTTTTGGGTGACAATAGCAATAATAACATCATCAGAAGACACTAGTTAGTGTTTAATGCATGAATTTCAGGTCATCAACTTCCCAGCTGGTGTCTGAGAATGAGCTTCACCCTGAATTTTATTGCATAATTGGAAATATTTTACTTGAAGATTGAACTATTTTGGAGAAGTGATACATAGGACTGCAATGTAATAGAGAATAATTTACAGTCAAACAGTTCACTGTTTGGTCAGTCAGATTATAACAGAGAAATTATCTTCCCATTGCAAACTCACACAAAGATATGAATTTGCCATTGATATATTTTCCTTGACTAAAAATATTTTTAAAAGGAAATCTACATATTTTTAAATTATAAAAATGATTTTATTTGAAGGTCTGTGATGACTAGAGACTTTATCATGATTTCTTCAAAAAAATCATGCAAGAATTTCATGAAGAGAGATGTAGTGTCCAAGATTAAGGTAGTACTCTATTCTACCATGTTCAGACTAAATCTTGAATATTGAGTTTAGTTTTAGAGGACACATTTTAAGAAGACAATATGAAAATATGTTGGTACCTTTTGTTAGTTTTGCAGCTGAATTTTCCATCAAATTCCAAGATGATGTTGAGATGGGTTCCTCCTACCAAGTAGCAAAGAATACAATGAGGTAAAGGGAGGAGAGAGGCAGTCCATCCTGCCCCACTGAAAAGGTAGACCTAGGAATATGGCCATGAATAGATAGCCCTGACTGCAGAAGATGATAGTACTGGGAGGGAGGGAAGATACCCACATCCTGAGAGAAGGAATAATTTCTTCTGAGGTTTTAATATCTGAAGCAAAGTTCTGGTTTTGTTAATTCTTGTTCCAGTAAGCAGTAGTGGTTTCCCTTTCACTTAAGATCTTTAAGCAAGACATGAATGATCAGATGGTAGCTAAAACATGGGAAGATATTATTGTTCAGATAGTCATTCAATCAAGCAATTATTTATTCAATAAGTATTTATTAAATACCTGTTATGGGCTAGAAATTAAAAGACAAAAATGGAAGAATCCTTGTCTTCAAGTTTATAATCTATTGGATCAGATGGGTCTTGAAATTCCTTTCAACCTTGAGATGGAATGATTCTATAACTAAGGAAACATTTCACAATAAATCATTATTTTGGTGAAATTTATTGGATTTAATGCTTTTTTCATCTTTTAATCAATTTAATCATCAAAGTAAATAATCATATTAGAACCCTGAATACTTTCCTTTACACTCCTCAACATAAACTTAACTCTATACCACAGGAGGCAGTCATAGACAAAATAAGCAATTACTCTAAAGAACTTTCCTCTCAGAGCTTCACCATCATGTTGAGAGGGAAGTTACAGAATATGAAGAGAATTGATAGCTTCTATATAACTGTGTAGATTCATATCTATGAAAATATTTTAAATTTAGAAAAAAGGGAAATATTAAAACACAGGGCATTTTATAAATTTCATCCTCCTTCCAGTAGCCAGTATTGACCGCAAAAAATTTCATTATTTCAGTAACCCTGGTAAGGTTTGATGTAAATAACTGAGTGTATTGTGAATGGTCCAGATAATTCCATAATTAGTTGAACAGTTACTATTAATGAACACAGCAGAGAACTCTATAATTTATTGATATGAATTTTGACCAAACTGAGAGACTCAAAAATTGTTTAGCTATCAGAAAAAACAGAGTAATTCATATTCATTTTCATAAACTCCATGAGGTGCTAAGAAATAATAAGTCAGAGCTACTGCTTGTTTCTCTCTCCTGGAGAGTACTATCTTCTGGAACTGTAATTCCATTCATACTTTCACCACTAGTGCAGTCCATTGCTCTTTCTACAAAGTGTAGAGTACATAAATGCTGATTGGTACTCATGCTATTACTCTTGTGCTCTTTATTATGTCTTGGGACCATTTTTTAGAGGAAAGTATCTTTAATTTGATATTTGAGAGACTAGAAATCATGATTTTAATGTAGATTTTTTCTTTTAAAACCAGTTCATCAGTAGTACCTCCGTTCCTTAAAATGAGCTGTTCTTGAAAGCTAAATTGTAAAGATTAATGAACTTTTTACTGTACAGATTGATAATGTCAACATTATATATACCCAGATACACAAATGTGTATGTGTTTGTGTATGTATGTATGTATGTGTGCTATCTTTTTTAGACATTTCAGTAAAGTTGCTAGCTTTTTTTAAAGAAACAAAATTCTGAAGTGTTTGGACAAAGAATCTTACAATAACATTGGAATTCTAAAATGCAATATCAGAAAAAAGGTAAATATATTATAGTGGTATTAGAGTTAATAAATAATGGTACTGGATGAGTGTGATTATACTAAGCAATGATTTCTATTTGAAATTGATTTGTTTGAATACATTACACAGTTGTTTATATATTTAGAAAACATTATAACCTTATTTCAAAAAAATAAGTTCTATTAGGTTAACATTGAATCATTGTGGTATAGTGGTGAATCTGTTTTCTTAGAGGTTATGCTGGTGGACACAAACTCTAAAAGGCTTTATCAAAATGGAAAAACCTTTGACTAAAGGCCTGGAAATAGATTACATTCCCGCCTTCAAGGACCAGTCTAGTCAAACTGAGAGAATCAATCCTAATGGGTGAGTCACAACAAACTATCATTGGAGTACCTATTGACAACCCTATTGTCAACATATAGCTCTTTTCAAGTGATTTTCTGTCAAAAGGAAGTATAATTCTTGGATTTTAGGATTATTTGAATTTCATATTTGCATCTATGGTGCCGACAATATTCTTTGTCATATAGCAGGGAAATTAATAAACACTTGCTGAATGAATACAAAGTGGCTTGTCCAAAAGCATACAGCTAGGTAATAATTAAGTGTCTGAGGCTGGATTTGAACTCAGGTACTCTTGACTCCAGGGCCGGTGCTCTATCCACTGTGCCACCTAGTTACCCAATATAATGTTTCTTAATCTGAGTTGTTCAGTCTAAATCTAAATGTATTAGGCTATATAGAAAAATATAATTTCTTCAAACTTTTTTCAAGAACAAACAGGTAAAGATTAAACTGGAGTGGTATATTACTGTGTAGGAAATCTTGTTTGTTTGTTTTCCCTATCTGATTCACTCCTCAGTGTCAATTGCAACCTAGCAATTTTATTTTGACTCCCTGTCCTGGCATGAACATTAAATGTTTTCTTCCACTCATCTTCTGTACTCATCAGCTACCTCTGAATATGTGATCTACTCATAACCTGGTATAATTATTCTCTACCTTTTGTGTGTCTTTTTAGATTGGGAGATCTTTTGAATATGAATTTTTGCAGACCCTATTAATGAATTTTCATTTTTTCACTGTTCAAATATTTTAATGATAAAGAGTTAACTGGTTAAAAGGAATGTATTTATGGGCAATGAAAACCAGTTATCATGATCTTTGATGAACAATAAAAGCTTTTAAGCAATTGCATAAATAATACTGACTAAATTTATAACAAAAAATACAACATTTGAAAGTATAGTTTCATCTTTGTTATCCACTCTAAAAAAATGAAAAATTTCTATAGAAACAAAATAAGCAAATGAAGTACTTTATAAAATATATATTTGCATGTGTTTATGTGTAGGTATGCATATACATATTCACATGATACCCATTGATACAACTGTGGCAGCACAGCAAAAAGGAAAAAAATTCATGAGGAAAAAATTGTTCTTGAATTATTTGTTCTGTAAATATATGAGTGTCTTCACTGTTGATGACTTTTTTCTATGTTAATAACTTTGATATTGAGGAGAAAATAAAATATGCATAAAAAAGTTACAAACACAACTCATCTCTCAGGTCACTGATCATAATATTTCATAATCACCAAAATGACCTTGTACTTTCCAATGGTAGATATTATAATTGTTTTATGCCCAGTGATTTTTACTGAGTTACAATCACATTCATATTGCATTGCTCTAATCAGCATTCTGATTTTATAACAACAGAAGGAGTTACAGCTGGTTTTAATTACTATATAACTGTTGAGTCTATTTCTTTCTTGTCTATTAATGTTATCAACATGCAACCTCATTCCAGTGGGGAGAAAGTGGCTTAGCTGACACTTAAGCTAATGGTATCCTTGCTGAGACTTATTTTGTGAGGTCTATAAAATCTGCCTCATTAAATAGCTATGGGAAGTTAGATATTTTGCTAGTAGAGAACATAGATCCAACTTGTTTTGGTTTAATACCTTCTCGAGTTCAAACTCTATAATGTGGGTTGCAAGTGATTTTCTTGAAGCATAAAGAGAACTATTTAGAAGATTCTGACATCTGGTAAAAAAAAAAGACCTTTAAATTATATTTGAAGTTTTGCATAAAGTTGTAATAAATATATCAATTAGATAAAATATGGGAAATTTTCTATGAAGAATATATAATAGAAAACAAACATTTTCTGATCAATCTAATTTTGGAATTGAAAATATAATATTGAAGGCATCCAAGGTGGAGACAAGATGGCAAAGTGAAGCAAGCATGTCCCACAACTTTTCCCAAACAGCATTACACTAGGCCTCTATAGTCTTTAAAGCTACAGATCCCACCAAAAAAAGATTGAAACAATTTTCAACTATAGTTATCATGGAAAAGATTCAGTGAAGGTCTGTCTCTTCAGAAGAAAAGAGTAATTTAAACCCAGATGAGCAGAAGAGCAGAAAAGTCAGCATGAGACTTTTTAGTCACTGTGAAGCCTGGGTCTCAACAGGTGGACAGCAGCACAGGCACTGGCAGCTAGATAACAGCCTACGTCTTGATAACTACAATACAGATCAATCCAAAGGGTCCCATCCCCAGACAAAGTATGAACCCTGGGAATACTGGGGCAACAGACAGGACTGGGCTGGGTAGAAACCACTGCATAGAGCCTGGACAAAAATGAGGAAACAAATTTCTGCCTAAGCAGTGCCTGGACTGCATAGGCAACATCTTGGCTAGTGGGTAAGTCAGGGATCAGACCCAAGCCCCAGCACTAATAGTTTAGGACTATACTCCTTCAGGAAAAGAGCTCAACAATGAAAATGAACAAAAGCAAAAACAGCCCCTAAAAGAAAACAACTATTCAGACAGAGATGATAAAAGTGTGATCTCAGAAGAAGAAAGCAGTGATAAATTACTTATATGGGTAGTCACAAAGGAGTTTATGAGTTGGACTAAAGTTCAAAACCTCTTAGAAGAGCTTAAAAGGATTTTAAAAACTAAGGACAAGAGGAAGCAAAAAAATTGTAAAAATGAAAAACCATTCAAGAAAATAATGAAAAATTGACCAAGGAAATAAACTTCTTTAGAAGTAAAAAGAAAACAACTGGAAAAAAAGAATGTAATTCATCAAAAAAAAAACTGCAAAAAGCGTACACATAATCTAAAAGTAAAATTGATTAACTGGACAGGAAAAACAATTTAGCAAAAAGTGAAAATAACTAAATTAAAATTAAAATTGACAACCAGAAAAGGAAACATAAAAACTAACTGAAGAAAACCCTAAAAATTAGAATTTAACAAGTAGAAACTAATGAATCTATGAGACTTCAAGATTTCATCAAACAAAATCAAAGGGATGAAAAAATTAAAGAAAACAAAGTAACTTTTAGGAAAAAAACAAACAACTTGGAGAATACATCCAAGAGATAATTTATGAATTACTGCTGTACTAGAAAGCTCAGATACAAAAAAAATGATGCTGGAAAAGACTTTTTGGAAAATTACCATAGAAAACTGTCTTATTATATGAAATCAAGAAGGCAAAATAGTTTTTAAAAATACATAGAAAGAGATTCCAGGATAAAACCTCCAAGGACTATCCTAATCAAATTCTAGAATTCTCAACTAAAGGAGAAAATACAGCAAACAGTCAAAAAGAAGCAATTTAAATACAAAGGAAGAACAATCAGAATTACACAGGAAATATCAGTTTCAACATTAAAGGACTGGAGGATCTAGGACTTTAAATTACAAGAATCTACTACTCTGCAAAATTCAGCATACTCTGTTGGGAAAAGATGCATTTTCAATTAAAGTACTTCCAAAATTTCCTGATTAAAAAAAGTACAACTGAACAAACAATTTGATTTTCAAATATAAGATGCAAGAGATGCATGAAAATTTAAATGAAAAGGGAAAAATACCAGACAAGAAAATTAAATTGTATACATCCCTACTAAGGATGTTAATGGATTTCTCTTTGGATAGTTAAAGGGTTGATTATAGTTGAAGGGGTTGTACTTAAGCGGATATGGGTATAGTTAGCTCTTGTCCTTTGTTATTAAAAAATATCAAAATGACATCACTATGTTTGAAGCAAATTACAGTGTGTCTGAATGGGGTTTATCAGACTAATAGGAACCAAGAGTGCTCTACAACAGGTGGGACACAAATCGTCTAGGAGAACACCTTGGATATTTATTCTAAACTAATGTATCTCATGTTTCATTTGAGCTACTTTAATTCTGCCTTGTTCATAGAGCTCAGCACTTTCTCTGATGAGTGTACCAGGCATTACCATCAAATCTGAAATTCTTAAGAGAATCATTCAAGATATCCTAGTATTTAAAGTACTTAGAAGTTCTATACATAATTAAATTAAAAGTGACCTTACTTTACTGGATACCCTAGTGAAAGGGCATTGTAGTATAATAGGGACAGAGTGTGGGAGCATACTTTGAAGGGTTGGACATAAAGAAATTAGGACGTGATCTTGTCTTATCCCATACTTTAGTTAATGAGGGCTTTGGCATCATATTTGGGGTGCTAAAGGAACAGAGGGAGAGAGTGTATCAGATACTTCGGTTGGAGAGAATTGTAGTGCTATGGTTAGAATACTATAAAGGAAGAAAGAATACTTAGAGGAATGGGACATGAAAACATGAAGAAGTGATTCTGCAATTGAAGGAAGTGGATTTGGGGGCATATAAATGGCTCTTGTATGATTTCACTTTGCATGATGCTTTGAATTATGAGGGTTGTGTATCAGTAAAGGGAAATTTGAAAGGGATAGGGTATATAGTGATTATAATTTGATGTCATTTATGACTCTTGAGAAGTGAATTTCTAAAGAGACAGAAGAGGGAAGGATGTTTAGTGATTATGGGGTAATGCTGCTTATCAATCTATCAATCAATCAAGCAAGCAAGCAAGCAAGCAACCTTTGAGAATAGTACTTCTATCAGGAAAGATTAAAGAAGTATATTTTGTCTACCTGGTTAAAAGGACAAGACAGGGTAAAAACAATAAAAACATAAAAAAGGAGGATTATACTAGGCATTAGAGGATTAAGAATATCAGGTGATGAGACACAAGAGAGGGTGTGAACATAGAGTAATTCTACTCAATAGAATTTTCCCAGAGAAAAACATACATTCCCCAACTGGATTTAAAAATCTATCTTATTCAAGGGGAAGTAGGGGTGAAAAGAGAAAAAAAAAAGGAAGAAGGGACTGATAAAAGGGAAAGTAAAACTGTAAGTAAAGTTAAAATTTAAAAGAAAAGTTAATGGGTAAAGGGAGCAAAACATTGCTGAGGAGGAATAAGAGGAAAGAAAGCAGAAAAGCATAAATGAGGACAGATTGCATGTGGAGGGAAATACAGAATTAATTATCTTAACTGTAAATGTGACAAGATGAACTTTCCAATAAAATGGGAGCAGATAGCAGAATGGATTAAAAACTAGAAACCTATAATAAACTGTTTAAAAGAAATAGATTTGAAGCAGAGAGATAAATACAGGGTAAAGGAAAAACAAAAATATATTATGCTTCAAGTCAAAGCAAAAAAAAAATGAGGAGTAGTGATCTTGATCTCAGAAAAAGCAAAAGCAAAAATAGATCTCATTAAAAAAGGATAAGGAAGGACACATCATCTTCTTAAAAGGCACCATCAGAATTTAAATGATGTAATTTTTAAACATAAATGCACCAAGCGATAAAGCATTGAAATTCTAAGAAGCAAAGCTGAATGAATTACAAGGAGACATAGACCACAAAACATTAATAATGGGGGGATGTTAATATACTTCTCTTGGAGTTAGATAAATCTAATTACAAAATAAATAAGAAAGAAGTTAAGAAGGATAATAAAAAAAACTTAGATAATTTAGATATTATAGATCTCTGGAGAAAACTCACTGTCACAGTGGATAGAACATAAAATATATAGAGTTACATTTTTTTCCCCTATATGAAACCAGGAATGGTTGGATTGAAGGGAAACATGGAAAGGATTACAGGAACTGATGCTGAACAAAAGGTAACAGAACCAAGAGAACATTGTACACATTAACAACAACATTGTGATATGATGGATGCAGCTTCTCTCAGTAGTTCAGAAAGCTAGGACAACCCTATGAGATCTGTTGCAAACAATGTCATCTACGTTCAGATGATAAAAAAACACGAACTAAAGAACCACAGCATATGAATTAACATTATGTTCACTTTTTAAAAATTTCTCTTATGATTTTTCTTCCTAGCCCATAGGTTTCCTTCTTTTTCCTTGTACATGTACAATGTTCACTAGACTATTTGTTACAGAGGGGAGAGGAGTGGGAAGGGAAGGTAGAAGAAAATTATGTAATTTATAAAAAAACAAGCAGATGAATGTTAAAAAGTGTTCTTAATTTGTAATTGGAAAAATAAAAAATCAATAAAAAGAAAATTTATTTGGAAAAGCAAAAATTGTTTCAAGCAATTTTTTAAAAAAAATCACACATTTAACATAAAGAGAAATTCTGAACACACTTCCTTTTAAAAGAAATAGATATTTTAATGAAATCATTCAATAAGCCCACTAAGTCATCCACTATCATTAACTGCTGAGTTCAGGGTATTGTGCTAGGATGCCAAGAATACAAAGGCAGAAATAAAAGACTTCTTAGTCTACAGAGTTAAATTCTTTTGAAATCAGTTGCATTTTCTTATGATTTGATCTAGAATAATTTCTTTTAAATACCTGATTACAAAATATTATTTTAACTTCAGATATTCTTAACTGATTTGTTTGATAAATTCTATTTGATAGAAGTCAAAAGCCTGTAAACTATTTATTTACTGTCCTCATTAGCAAAGAGTGCAGGCAAAAGAATCATGCTTTGAGAATTTAGAAGCTATGCACATTTTTGACATAGTGGTTATCCCTTTGTATTAAATCATAATAGTCAGAAAAATAAATTTCTCTGTCATAACCTCTATAGGTAGGCAGTGCAAGCACTATTCCCATTTTTCAGATGGGCAAACTAAAACTGAATAAAGTTCTTGACAAAGGGATGTCAACCCAAACTCTACTGACTTAGATTCCAATATTCTTCTTTATGGCACTGTAGTCATTAAACATCCAAGATATATACCTCATTTTCAGATATAGTAATGTCATATATCAGTATACCTCTTGAGACAATTTGTTGGTATTAATATAAATTAATATAAATGTCTGACTTACTGTTTTTTCTAGTGTAAAATTTATTTATTTAAGTTTTCTTGTTTGCCCCCCCAGCTTCATGAAAAAACAGTTTTCAACTTTTGTTTTTAAAACTTTGAGCTCCAAATTCTCTCCCTTTTTGTCTCCCTCCCCCCTCCCCCATTAAGAAGACTAGCAATTTGAGATGTTATATAAGTATGGTCAAGCAAAACATTTCCATAGTACTTGTAAATAAATATTTTTAAAAAGTAGGCTTTAATTCTATATTCAGATACCACCAGTTCTTTCTCTAGGGATGCATAATATTCTTGTATCGATGGGAATAGCTAAGTCATTCACAACTGATATGAGAATATTGGCAATACACATTACATTACACCTTTCATAAAAGTCTTTCCAGGTTTTTCCTGAGAGAATGTTTTTCAGCCAGTCACCAATTTATTGACATTCAATTTCCAATTCCCTGACACCAGAAAACAGCTGCTATCCATATTTTTGTATATACAGGTCCTTTTCCTTTTTTTAAAGAAAAATATCTTTGGGATGCAGACCTAATAGTGCTATTCCTAGATTAAAGGGTATACATGGTTTCATAGTCCTTTGGGCATAGTTTCAAACTTTTCTATGTAATGATTGAATCTAATCATAACTCCACCAATTATTGTATTAATATTTCATTTTCCTCACATCCCTTCTAACTTTCATCATTTTCCTTTTCTGACCAATTAGACACTTTGACAAGTATGCAATAGTACATCAGAATTATTTTAATTTTCATTTCACCAATCAATAGTGATACTGATTTTTCATATGGCTATAGACGGTCTTGATTACTTCATGTGAAAATCATTTATATCTTTTGATCATTTATCAGTTGAGGAATTGCTTTTATTTTTATTAATTTGACTTAGTTCTCTTATATGTTTGAGAAATGAGGTTTTTATGATCAAAATTTGCTTCAAAATTTATTTTCACAGTTATTACCACTAACTGTATTTCTTTATATCCTAATCCCCCTCAAACCTGTTTATTCCATTCTCTTTCTCCTTTCACCTTGTCCCTCCTCAAAAGTTTTGTTTTTAACTACCCCCTAATCCAATCTTCACTCTCTTCTATTATTTCTCCCCTACCCCGGACATACTATTTTATTTTTTTAAATTTTATTTATTTAAGGCAATGTGGTTAAGTGACTTGCCCAAGGTCACACAGGTAGGTAATTTTTAAGTGTTTGAGGTCAGATTTGAACACAGGTCCTCTTGACTCTAGGACCAGTGCTCTATCCACTGCACAACCTAGCAGCCCTCTGATATACTCTTATTCTCTTCTCTTTTTCACTTTTCTTAAGGGCAAGATAGATTTTTGTACCCTACTGAGTGTGCATGCTGTTCCTTTTTTTGAACTAATACTAATGAGAGTAAAAAGTACCCTCCCTCTACTTCTCCTCTTCATCTTCATTGAAAAAGATATTTTCTTGCTTCTTTTATGTGAGATAACTTACTCCATTCTGCCTCTCCTGTTACCTTTCTCCAGTATATTTCTCTCAAACCCTTAATTTTATTTTTTAAATATATCATTCATTCACATTCAATTCATTCTTATCTCCTTTCTTTACATATGGTTCTTCTGACTTCCCTTAAAAGGAGAAAGTTCTTTGGAATTATCAGTATCATTTTCCCATTTCAAAAAGTGAGCGCAGTTCAACAAGAGAATTATAGGAAATGGGTCAAAAACTTGGAAAAAGTAAACAACTACTTAAAAAGTAAAATAGGAGGGACAGCTAGGTGGCATAGTGAATAGAACACTGGCCCTGGAGTCAGGAGTACCTGAGTTCAAATCCGGTTTCAGACACTTAATAATTGCCTAGCTGTGTGGCCTTGGCCAAACCATTTAACCCCATTGCCTTGCAAAAACTAAAAAAAAAAAAATGTAGAATAGACCAAATAAAAAAGAAGATGCCAAAATTCACTTAAGAAAACTTCTTAAAAAGTAAAATTAGCTAAATGGAAAAGGAAAACAACTTCATAAAATTTAAAATTGAGAAAATGGAAACTAATGTATATATGAGGCATTAAGAATCAATCAAACAAACTCAAAAGAATTTCAAAAGGAAAATAGAAGAGAATGTAAAAGACCTTATGGGAAAAACAATTAACCTGGAAAATAAATCAAGGAAAGTCAATGTCAAAATCATTGAAATATCTGAAAGCCATAGTCAAAAGTCAGGCATAGACAGCATCTTTCAAGAAGTTATCAAGGAAAACTGACTTGATTTATTGGAACCAGTAGACAAAATAGGCATTGAAAGAATCCATCGATCATCTCATAATTGAAACCCTAAAATAAATATTCCAAGCAATATTATTATAGCCCAAACTGCAAACAATGAGGTCAAGGAAAAATTACTGTAAGTGACCAGGAATAGACATTCAAATATCAGGAAACCACAGTCAGAATTGCTTAGTATTTAGTAACTGTAGCATTAAAGATCAGAGGTCATGAAACATGAAATTCCGGACAGACAGAGGAGATAGGATTACAATTAAGAATCACCTACCTGAAATGATTCAATATTATACTCCAAGGACTAACATATCATCCAAGGAAGTAGAAACATTTCAAGCTTTCATTAGGAGAATTGAACAAAAAATTAATTTCTATATTAAGACTCAAAAGAAACCTAAAAAAGTTCATTTAAACAAAGAAGCAAAAAGAAAACAGGAAATTCAACTGGGCTGAACTGTTTACATCCTTACATGGGAAGATAATTTTTGTAATTCTTAAAAATTGTGCCACTCATAGTACAGTTAGAAGGAATATATACATAGAAAAGAAGGTGCAGATATAAGATGAATTTGAGGGAATAAAAATAATTATAATAAGAAAGAATACACTGGGTGCAGAAGTAAGGTATAGGTGGAATAGAATAAATAATTTCAAATAAGAAGTTAACTGGAGTGGTATTTATTCCAAAAACAAGGAGAAACAATCCTGATCTCAGATAAAGCAAAAACAAAAGTAGACTACTGCCCGTGATAGCTCTGGTGTGGGTCTGGACATGAATTTACGAGAGTCAGGTCAAGTAGAAAGCATACACAAACATGCAAGTTTGGGATGTAAAAATCTAACAACTTTATTTTTAGAAATCAGACTTTTTATAGCAAAAACTTATCTCAGGAATGACTGGTTAAAGGACACCTAGTTTCACAATTTCCTGAGTAAATTTAAAATGTTTGTTCTTAGAAATCTGCATGCTTCTCAATCAAAAACGCCTTTATAACCACTTCCGGAGGCACAGATTATCCCAGGTCAAGTTTCACCGGAGAGCCAACAAATTAATACAATGAACAATAATACATACATATCTTTGATAGAAAAAGTCACCAAGGATATGTGAAAATCATTCCCAGGGACTGACCCTCTACAGATCCCCCCTTCTTAGGTATGCTGAAGCTTTAGACAGTGTGTTAGGACATCTATGTTTTGTCCCAGTGACAAAAGACATTTAGGACAAATGGGAATAATACACAATATCAATAATAATGCAAAAATACCAGGAAGCATGCTCACCAGTAGGTTCATAAAATGAAAAGGATGAAACCTATTAACAAAGTTAAACAAATTATCAATACCTGAGTCCAGTTCCATTTTAGTTGCCAATGCAATATCATTTTTATCAATAACAATTTTATTCAACTGACTCATCCATAGTTATAGAATCATTATACTATATTCCATTCAAATAATCTTTTATATTATTCCATGGAATAAATTAAGTATTATATTTTAAAGGAGTAACACAAATAGCAGAAAATTTATAATCACATTGCAATTGTCCCTTGTGTTCATTACAGAGGTTTGTAATGCATTAATCAAATGATAAAGATCTTCATTTATTCTCTCTTGAGCATTTTCTGATAATTCTTGAATGTATTTAGTTCCATTTTTTCCTTATTCCCTACTTGTACAGAAATAGTCACCGAAGTGGCTGCTATAATGGCTGCCACGATACAAAATATTCCAAACACAAAGCTACAAATACATCTCTTTTGCCTAATTTGCCTAATTCTCTTAATACCTTTTCTCAGAATTCACAAGGAGACATATACTGGCCTGCTACTTTAGTGGGTTTTATAGCAAATTTTGGCTGTCTTGTGATTAAAACAACATCATCATCCGTCACTTCCTTATTTACACATGTTCGAATAGTGCAATTGTAACAGTTAACATTATACCCCCTCCCTTTTCTCTGATAATATTGACATCTTTGAAAGTTCGTAACATGAAGGCAATATCTGGTCCTGTGCATGCAGTCACAGGCAATTTTTTTTCTGCATAAAATATTTTGTCCAACACCTAATTCCATTGTATATACTTTATCTCTTCTATAGCTGCCATAGCCTTCCATATTTCTGAATTAGCTAACTCTATTTCTGGGTATATAATTGGTTTAATATAGCCTGGAATACCCCATGGAACAACTCTATTAGGAGAATTCCACACTTGTAGCAAAATAGATCATAAATTCTCCTGTTTGGGATATGACAGGTAACCCAGGGTGGAAAACATTCATTTTTGAAATCCTAAGCATGTAAATTTAAAGAAGGAGGTTCTGTAAGAAACATCTTTCTTCCTTCAAAACTTTCTACAAATAGAATTCCTGATATTTCTAAGGTCCTAAATGCTCCCATGTTATAAATATTTGGATGAGTTGAATGATTAGTTTTACTTTACTTAACACATGGTTACTTACTTTACTTTTAACACATGGTTACTTAACACTATGTTTACAAAAACATAGGTGTCACACTATTTAAACCAGAAAAATTATGCCTAACTTCTCTTCTCAGCATCTCTTCTTTGATATCTCCAGTAGGAACTTTGTTATATCCCAAATAATCTGCAGCTTCCCCAATTAATACAATTTCAGTCATACTCTCTCCCCTTGTAGAGTAGTGACCCATGGAGGATTTTGAACAGAAGTCCAATATTCAATTCCTTTTACAATCCCCAAATTGTTCATGAGTCATAAATTGTCCCAAATGTTCATAATGTATTCTCCTCTCATCTTTTCCTTTTCGATTTCTTAAATGTAAGTTATTTATTGTCTGTATTGTGTGATTCAACTGGTCTGTGTGGTCTGATGTTTCTTTCTGATACCCAGACAGTTTCTCCATCTGTGGACAAAACAGAAGCCTACTTTCAACCCCAGGTTAATAATGGATCCAGTCATTTTCATTGTTGATGCCTTAGGATCCTTCCATGTGACTATGCCCTTCTCTTCATGTTGTATATCCTTATTAAAAAATCTTTCTGCAGGTGTTAATTGTTTATCATTCAATGTTAAA
The DNA here is from genome assembly GCF_037893015.1 of Macrotis lagotis. Taxonomy (NCBI): domain Eukaryota; kingdom Metazoa; phylum Chordata; class Mammalia; order Peramelemorphia; family Peramelidae; genus Macrotis; species Macrotis lagotis. The sequence goes on along the minus strand of NC_133660.1, from coordinate 150,801,767 downwards.
AAAATCATGGTGTATATATATAAGGGTGAGATTTACTCTCCTCCCTTGTTTCCCCTTTGTCTGTATAAAGCTTGACCAGTGGGGTTATAGGGAATACCTGTAATATGTTTAATATTGTAATATAGGCAGAATTGTTTAAATGTCATAGAAGTATATCCAGGGTCATTATCTGTTTTTGTGGATTTTGGTATCCCTGCAATTGCAAAACAATGGAATAAATGATCAATCACACCTTGTGTGGCCTATGAACTTTGTGCTGTTGCCATTGTATATGAACTAAATGTATCTACAGTAATATGAATGAATTTCATTTTTCCAAAAGTTGTATAATGAATCACATCCACCTCCCACAATTCATTAGGAACCTGGCCTCTAGGATTCTTAGAATAGTTTGGAGGGCATAGGTAAATATGGAATGCATAGTTGACAGGATATTACTATATTCCTTGCTTGCTCTCTGATGATTTTAAATTCTTTCCTTAATAAAGAGGCATTCTGGTGAATTTGGATTTTTTTTTTTTTTTGCTCTTCTGCTAAGCTTATAAGAAGTGGAAGGGTTAATTGATAAGTCCTATTATTCCCTTCATATATGGCCCAGGTAATCCAGTGTGGGAATGTATGTGTTCAATAAAAAAAGCCTTTTATCTCTTATAACTTCTTGTAACTCTTTAAAGAGTTGATATAATTCTTCAACAGTGCTATGTTTAGTAAAAGCTGTTTCTATGTATCTGACTACCTGATAACTATAATTAATATCTGTAAAAATGTTAAGGGTTTGTGGCTGTTCCAATAATAACATTAACTGGGTATATAATTCATTATTTTGTTTTGATTGAAAAGGTGTTTGTGATTTTTTTTATTATTATTATTGCATTTATTCTTTGAACCTACAGGTCTAGAATAAGGTCCATCACACTGTTTAAAAATTTCAGAAAACCTAGAGTGCCGTAACTTCAGATATTTTCCCTCATTATCTCTACAGAGCAATCAATCATTAACTCCAGGCTTTGACATCATTACAGTAAAATAGCTTATATTGATAAAAACTAGATCATATAACTTTTCAACATCTTGTTTATCAGTAAATTACCTATGGTTTACATAATTTTCAATCTCCCAATCAGTTTTCAAAGCTTCTCACATTTGTTCAGTATTATTTTTCCCAATTTCTTATACAAGCTTCTAAATTTACCATTTTTGCTTCTTTAAAATTAAACATTAAATTCCTAACATATATGAAACATAATGTTTCCATGCTAATATCTCATTCTCTTAAAGTTAACTTTAAAACTAAATATCTATTACACATAAATTTCTTTCACATCTCTGTTGTATAAGCTTATTTTCCTCTTGTTCAAATATACTTCTATTTTCAAAAAGAAAATAAGATTCTATAAATTTAGTTTTATATATATATATATATATAATTTCAAAAATTCCAATGTAGTTTTATATACATATATAATAATTTCAAAAATTTCAATGCAAAGCTTTTACCTGTACCAGGGTTACAGGACATATATGTATATATATACATATATATACATATATATATATTCTTCTGAAATAACAGATATTAAATACATTACTTTGATCTTACATATAAATATTCCCTTTAAGTAACATTAGGTGGAAAAGCACAGTTTTTCACAATCTCTCTGAGGTAAAAGACCTTGAGAAATATAACCTTGTTGGCAACGTATTCTCCAGTTTACTTATAACAAATCTTTACAAAGGTGATGGATGATATTTCAGTTTATCTATTATTTCTTATTGTAACACAATCTTAAAGTTTCAGAAAAATATCTGAATCTGTTCTTATACAAAGTTTACTACGTATACATAGCACATTTCAATTTAATGTATATTCCCTTTACTCCCTGAAACTCTGTAATATATAAATTTTCTTGAGACCAGATGTTTCTAAAATCTCTTTTCATGACTACAAAATTTTCTTTAAAGTTCTCTTAATAATCTTATAAATTCCAAATTCATATTCAAAATTACCTCAAATTATTTTCCTTTTCAAAATATAAAAGTTTGCAAATCCTTCTTATCTGTATGAGTGCTAGTCTAACTTATCAATGCTCTAAATAAAAAAGCTTTCTATCCTCACTGACAAGATGATGTTCTGGGAATTGGAGATTTCTCACATTTTGAGATATCAAGGTAGTATGCACTAATTATTTATCTTTACTATTTATCATTCCTTGTTCACCCCTCAAATTTTTTATATTATTACATATTATATATATATATATTATTTATTATATATGTATACTTTAACATGCTAATTAATACCAGTCCAAAAAGTAATTTTAGGGACAATTTCAATTTTTCCTAGGTTCCTTACAAGTATAATTTGCCAAATCAGTAAATAAAATTATAAGACAATAGAAAATAAGGGAAAATAATAGAACCCCTTCTCCAAAAACAGCAAAATTCTCAGGAAAATCTCCTTTTTTTGGCATTAATCATGAGTTTTGGGGAAAAAGGTCTAATTTTGAAAAGAGAGAATGGAAAGAAGATTGACCAATCACAACACAGAGAACAGTAGCAATGAGCAACATCTGAAAGCTTCTGTCTGCCTGTATTTTAAAGCAATCACATGTAGACACATAAATGGAATCAGAGCATTTAGAACCAGAGAGGCCCCCCAAATCCGGGGAAACCCCACTGTGCTCTCACACTAGAGGGTCCTTTTAAACATTACACAAGGACAAAAAAACAACAGGGTACCAAATGAACAAAACAAAACAAACACCGACAAAGGTGATAATTCTTCCAAGAAACCAGAGGAAAAATACAGAGAACATTCCATTTTTCACAATACACTTTTCCATTCAAAGGTTTTGATATCTAATACTTCTTGATTTTAACTATAAATAACTATAACTTTTGAGAAGACAAACAGTCACTCAAAAATCCCTTAACCTAATTGGAGTATTCCCTGTCTTCCTTCAGCTAAGAGTATACCAAATAACTTCTTTTTAAAGGAACAGCCCTAAATCTTTTCTGGGAGGGGAGTCTTCTATTTTTTAAATCCTCAATCGTCCCATTATTTTCTGTAATAATCAAGTACTCATTTTAAAATGAACCTGATTATCTTGTATTTTTGAAATTAAATAGCATTTTTTTGTGATTTTTTATTTAACACATACTTTTCTCATCTGTGAAAACTCAGTTACTTTTCTGTTTCTAAAACTTCAAATAAATTCCCTTTTTAACTTTTTTTGACATTTTATTTTATTTTATTGTCTTCATGAAACAATTTTACCTCTCTCATCTAGTGCTTTTTCTTAATTCCTCTCTGTTAACTTCAAGATCTAGATAAGTGAGCCATGAGCAAACAAGTTGTCTGATCTCTCCTATCCATTGCCTCCTTTTTCAGGCAATTTTAGTCATGCCTGTTCGTGTGCCTGTAAACTATACCCAATTTTATTATCTACTCCTGCCCATGGACCAGTGCTAGAGAGCATTTCAAATGTTATTCTTAACCTTCCCGCTTCATTTCTTTTAGCCTGACTAGTATAATTCTCAAAAAATTCAGTTTTCCATGATAAGTAATCTCCTGGTGTAAGAGCAGTTTTTGCTATTGTGGTGCAATCTTCTGGGTCTAATATTTGTCTAGCTAATATTTCTATCACAGTTAAAACATGTGGGCTATTGTTTGTTGCTGATTTTAATTCTTCAAATGTTTTAAAATCTAAATTATTGTATTCTCTCAACACAATCCCTGGAACCTTTGGATCAGATCTCTCAAGCACAGAAAAGAGAACAATAACACTCTCTCTCAAGTCCCATGGAATGTCCTCTCTTTTAACCACTGCTTTTTGAGTAGCATTTATCTGCCCATTATCTCTGTTAGTGTTTTCTTCTTTTGACCATAAAGGAGCAGAAGGTGGGTTATTAGAGTTAAGAGCAGGTGGAGCTGGCTGGGGAGTAGCTTCAGTTGGAAGCCCAGGAGCAGAGGTCCCTGCAGCAGCCTGAGGGTATGGGGCCTGGCATACTCAAGACTTCCCAGTACAAGTTCCTTAAAACAAGAGCCTAGGAGGAGGATTCTCCTGGGAAGGCACAGCCCTGTGGCCTTGGCCTCCACACCCTCCTTTGACCCAGAGGCAGGCACCAGTCCAGAGGCAGTGTTGGAGGCAAAAGCCACCACTCTTTTTTACTCATATCTTTCTGCTGAATACATCAACTTTTAATATACTCTGAGCCAAAGGAACATCTCCAGGTGGAGTCAGGACAATTTTTAAAATATCCCACAATGAAAAGACCCCTATAGGGAATGCCTAGTAACTTTCCTGTTTAAAATGTTCACTCATCTGTTTCCCTATAGTTTCCCATTTTTCAATACTTAATACCTTCTTCTGGAAACCAAGGACAACATTTTTGTACACATTCAATAAATTCTTCCAATTGTTTTGCTGTTATTAGAAAACCTCTTTCTTTAACTATCTGCTTTAGCACTTTCAAATAATGTCCTTTCTCCTTAGACTGTCCCTGTCCCATTTGAATGCTCTCTGTTTTAGACCTGATAAAAAAAATTAAAAAAAATAATATTTACCTTAATTGCCTGCTGTGAGCACTCTTGACTTGCAGGTGTCCAGACCTTATCTTTCCTTTCAAAAAAACCTGGCAAAAGATGTTTCCCACCCATTGAAAAGAGAAATTAATAGAAAAAGGAGAAAAAAAAATTATACAGTGGCAGCTAGGTGGCACAGTGAATAGAGCTCTGGCCCTGGAGTCAGGAGGACCTGAGTTCAAATATGATCTCATACTCATAATGATTACCTAGCTGCATGACCTTGGGCAAGTCATTTTACCCCACTGCCTTATAAAAACTAAAAAAATAAATATACAGTGTATCAGTCATACTGATTGATGGTTGACTGTTAATGACCCAGTTCTTCTCAATAGCACAACAATCCAAGACAAGTACAAGAGACTATGAAGGAAAATGCTAACCACATCTAAATATAGAAATAATGAATTCAGTTATGCAGATTCAAACATTTATTTCACTTAATCATTTTGTGTGTGTGTTTCATTTTGATCTACTTCATCTTTCACAACAGTGACTAATATTGAAATATATTTTACAAATTAACACATGTATAACCTATATCAAATTGCCAACAATTTTAAGAAGGGAAAGGAGAGGAAGCAAAGCAAAAAAAAAAAAAATTGGAATCCAATATTTCAAAAGAATGAATGCTGAAAATTGTCTTGACAAGTAATTGGGAGAAAAATACTAATAAAATAAAATGTGTCTTCCCTCAGTATGAATTTAATAAGACCATGAATTTAGAGCTGGAATATATCAACCTCCTATGTTCAGATCTTTTAAACCGAAGACAAGACCATCCAAATTTACTTGGCCAAAAATAATGTCAATAGCAGAATACCCTTAAAGAAAAGACCTTAGCAACATCATAAACATCCAGTTCTTTTTTTTTTGGCGGGGGGCAAGGCAAATGGGGTTAAGTGGCTTGCCCAAGGCCACACAGCTAGGTAATTATTAAGTGTCTGAGACCAGATTTGAACCCAGGTACTCCTGCCTCCAAGGCCAGTGCTTTATCCACTATGCCACCTAGCCACCCCAACATCCAGTTCTTTTACATTAAAAGCCCAGGAAAGATTGTTTATAAGATGATAGATTTAGAGCAGAAAGTGTCTCATTTATTACTTTGTTCAAACCTCATTTTATACATGAGAAAAATCATGAAGTTTAAGTGAAATTTAAAATAGTTCCATCAAAGCCAATGTTTCTTTTGCTGCACCATGTTGTTAAAACTCTTTGGGGAAAAAAAATGACTGAATTTTAGATTACAAATGTGATAATTGTTTTTCCTTCTTTCTTTCATTTCCTTCATTCACATGGATGGGTAAATTATTCAGTATCTGAGGCAGAATTTGAACTCAGGACCTCCTTGACACAAAGGCCAATCTTCTATCCAGTGAGTCATCTAACTACCTCTTTGTTCTTCATTCTTTTTGTTTGTTTGTTTTTTGTTTTTTACAAGGCAATGGGTTTAAGTAGCTTGTCCAAGATCACCCAGCTAGATAATTATTAAATGTCTGAGGCTGAATTTGAATTCAGGTGCTCCTGACTCCAGGGTCAGTGCTCTATCCACTGCCCTATCTAGCTGCCCACTATCCTTCATTCTTTTTTTAAAATTTCTTTATTTATTTTTATTCATATGCCAATGCATATTTCCAAATTACAAAATTTCCCTCCACCCTACTTCCCACTCCCTTCCCCTCAGCAGGGAACAGACAGATTAGTATTTTTACATGTATATTTTGATAAATATATTTGCAAATTAGTCATTTTCAGCATGAAAAATTAGGATCAAGGGAAAGAGATACATAAGAGATAATTTTAATAAATTGTTCATCAGATCCTGAAGGGTTATTTTTTTTTTGCGTGTTTTGTTTTGCTTTTGTTCCTCTGAATGGGGCCAATATAGTCCAGAACTGGTTTAATACAGTTTTCATTGCTCTCTGAACTGCTGAGAGGAGCTACTTCCATCATCTCACAATGTTATTGATATGTACATTGTTCTTATGGTTCTACTTCTTTCACTCAGCATCAAATCCCCCAAGTCATTCCATGCTCCTCTAGAATCTGACCACTTATGATTTCTTATAGAACAATACTATTCTGTAGTATTCATGTACCATAACTTGTTTAGCCATTCCCCAATTGATTGCCATCCCCTCAATTTCCATTCTTTTGTCTCTATAAAAGGAGCTGCTATGAATATTTTGGAACATGTAGGACTTCTCCCATTTTTTATAATTTCTTCTAAAATTGGAATTGCTGGATCAAAGAATATGATATTTTATTGCTTTTGTTACTCTTTGGGCATAGTTCCATATTGCAATCCAGAAAGATAGGATTCCACCAGAAATACATCAATGTACCAATCCTCCCAAAACCTCTCCAACATTGATTATATTCCTTTATTTTCATCTTG